>NW_006797481.1:6370065-6420616 GCF_000442215.2 Lipotes vexillifer | reverse complement strand
TTCCTGCTGTCCTCAGTCATTGGCTGGAAGTAGACAGCATATGGGGAAGGTGGCCTTTATCTATGGAATGTTCTTAACTGTCCCTGGTTAAGTATTGCTTATAGTAAATAAACCTAGAATCCATGGATTTATGGGGTATGGCTTCCTGGACAATGTCATGTAAACTGAAAACGGATGTTTCATATTCTAAACACTCCCTGGAGTGCAAATCTTTCTGCTTAGCTTTGAGACTTCGTTCTCTCTAGGCCAGAGATCGTGTCTATTCTAGGAGTGAAGGACCTAAGGAAGCTTCCCCTGATGTCCCAGAGCTCTTCGTATTCGTCTGAGTCTCTTGTAATTATTCTTGTAATTATTTGTGGAGTTTGAATACTGGGTAAGACCTTTGATTGTGTGAGTCTAACTTGACAATCCAATGCTTTGTGGTGTTTTATATACATACATACATTCATCTATCTATCTATATCTATATCTATATATATATAGTGTTATTCATGTAAAATATGAATACTGACTGGATATTTTAAAATATTAAGGAAACACTGTAGTACTTTTTGATGTGGTAGTGGTTTTGTTATGCTTTAAAATAAATACACATACAGAAATATTTACAGATGAAATCATTTGATGTCTGGGATTCACTTTAAAATAATCAAGAGTTTGAGAGGGAGAATGAGGAGTATAGAAAACATAAAATGGACCGTGACAATCATTGAAACTGAGTAGTGAGTTCATAGAGGTTCCTTATACTATTCTGTCTAGCGTTGAATACAGAATATGATAAATTTGAAATTTTCCATAATGAAGAGATTTTTAAAATGCTAAAAACAAAATTTAAAGCAAATCATAAGACAGCTGAAATACCACAAGGGTGGATATATTTTATATAAAGTATTCTATTGCTTATAATAGCATTTAAAATAATAAAATAATAAAAGGAAAAAGAAAGCAGGAAGCTAGGCGGGCAGGCAGGCAGGCATGAACAAAAAGAAGGAGGAAAGGAGACTTGAAGATTCAACAATAGAAAAAAGGTAAATAAATTGTATTATATACGGATATAGATACATATTATTATTCAGCCCTTAAATGACACTATATGATGACAGGGAAAGATATCCATAACAATTCATTAGGTGAAGAAAGCAAACTGAAAACAAGTACTATCGATATTTCTTATTTGTGTTTATTTGTGTAGATCTAAACAAACACAGAAAATGGATGAGAAAGATAAAGATTAAACGGTGATTATATGGTGGGGAGGAGGGGGGCTTATAGATGATTTGAATTTTCTTCCTTTGATGCATCTATATTTCCTAAATGTTCTATAATGAACCTGTATTACTATTATAAAATTTTTTTGAATCCTCTGTTAAATCAGCAATCCATTCAGGAATCTTTTTTTTTTTTTTTTAACATCTTTATTGGGGTATAATTGCTTTACAATGGTGTGTTAGTTTCTGCTTTATAACAGAGTGAATCAGTTATACATATACATATGTTCCCATATCTCTTCCCTCTTTGTCTCCCTCCCTCCCACCCTCCCTATCCCACCCCTCCTGACAGCCACAAAGAACCAAGCCTGTTTCCCTGTGCCATGCGGCTGCTTCCCACTGGCTATCTACCTTACGTTTGTTAGTATATATATGTCCATGTCTCTCTCTCGCCCTATCACACCTCACCCTTCCCCCTCCCCATATCCTCAAGTCTGTTCTCCAGTAGGTCTCTGTCTTTATTCCTGTTTTACCCCTAGGTTCTTCATAACATTTTTTTTTCTTAAATTCCATATATATGTGTTAGCATACGGTATTTGTCCTTCTCTTTCTGACTTACTTCACTCTGTATGACAGACTCTAGATCTATCCACCTCATTACAAATAGCTCAATTTCGTTTCTTTTTATGGCTGAGTAATATTCCATTGTATATATGTGCCACATCTTCTTTATCCATTCATCCGACGACGGGCACTTAGGTTGTTTCCATCTCCGGGCTATTGTAAATAGAGCTGCAATGAACATTTTGGTACATGACTCTTTCTGAATTCTGGTTTCCTCAGGGTATATACCTAGTAGTGGGATTGCTGGGTCATATGGTAGTTCTATTTGTAGTTTTTTAAGGAACCTCCATACTGTTCTCCATAGTGGCTGAACCAATTCACATTCCCACCAGCAGTGCAAGAGTGTTCCCTTTTCTCCACACCCTCTCCAGCATTTATTGTTTCTAGATTTTTTGATGATGGCCATTCTGACTGGTGTGAGATGATATCTCATTGTAGTTTTGATTTGCATTTCTCTAATGATTAATGATGTTGAGCATTCTTTCATGTGTTTGTTGGCAGTCTGTATATCTTCTTTGGAGAAATGTCTATTTAGGTCTTCTGCCCATTTTTGGATTGGGTTGTTTATTTTTTTGTTATTGAGCTGCATGAGCTGCCTGTAAATTTTAGAGATTAATCCTTTGTCAGTTGATTCATTTGCAAATATTTTCTCCCATTCTGAGGGCTGTCTTTTGGTCTTGTTTATGGTTTCCTTTGCTGTGCAAAAGCTTTGAAGTTTCATTAGGTCCCATTTGTTTATTTTTGTTTTTATCTCCATTACTCTAGGAGATGGGTCAAGAAGGATCTTGCTGTGATTTATGTCATAGAGTGTTCTGCCTATGTTTTCCTCTAAGAGTTTGATAGTTTCTGGACTTACATTTAGGTCTTTAATCCATTTTGAGCTTATTTTTGTGTATGGTGTTAGGGAGTGATCTAATCTCATACTTTCACATGTACCTGTCCAGTTTTCTCAGCACCACTTATTGAAGAGGCTGTCCTTTCTCCACTGTACGTTCCTGCCACCTTTATCAAAGATAAGGTGTCCATACCTGATTTTAAACCCTTTCTACCCATCAATGCAACTTGCTTCCGGTGAACATGCTTTGGCAAACCAACCAGTAAGTGACAGTCTTACATTCCAAAGTCAGCCAATCAGGAATGAAGTTAGTCCAATAAATATGCTTCTCAATGCCAACCAATCAACAGAAGTCTCACTAGAATAACCGCATTTCTAGAGTTGCTGTCAACCTACTTTTGCCCTTGAAAGTCTGCCAATCCCTGAACTCCACACTCTCCCAAACTGTGCGTGCAGTGATCAGTCTGTTCTGCTCGGTGAGATTGGTTGACCAGCATACTGCTCCCTTACTACAATCACCAATACCTTCAGCTTTGCTGTGAGCAGTATTTGTGTGTGTGTGTGTGTGTATCTGTGTACACACTGAGGGAGCACACATAAACACATATGTACAAATCTATTATGAAATAACATGCATTTATTAAAATTTTTATTTTCAAAGACTATATAATGGCAAGTAAGATGTTCAAAATACATAATGTGAGAAAGCTGAATACTGAACTGTGTATTATATAATCCTAATCAGAGAGACAGAGAGATAGAGGAAGGAAGGGGGGCTAAGAGAGACAGAGAAACTGGAAAGAAAATGTTGAAAGTAGTTCCATCTGGATTTTGAGACGATGGGTGATTTTTATCTTCTTTATTTTGTTATTTTATTTTCAAAAAAACCTACAATGACCAGTTACCACTTTAATAATGACGGAGGAAGACTGTTTCTAAACAAAATCTTAATTTAGCCTTATAGAACTAAACTGGTTAATTTTTTTTTTTTTTTTTTTTTTTTTTCACGCGGGCCTCTCACTGTTGTGGCCTCTCCTGCCGCAGAGCACAGGCTCCGGACGCGCAGGCCCAACGGCCATGGCTCACGGGCCCAGCCGCTCCGCGGCATGCGGGATCCTCGCGGACCGGGGCACGAACCCCTGTCCCCTGCATCAGCAGGCAGACCCCCAGCCACTGTGCCACCAGGGAAGCCCTAAACCGGTTAATTTTAAACGCTATCTGAGACCTCCTATGAGTCTCATAAGATTCTTTCATTGATGAAGCAGGCCATGATATGAATCCAAAGACCTACATTCAACACATATTTATTGTGTGCTTCTATGAACCAGACACTAAATTAGGTTCTCAGACAGGTATAAGAGAGTGGTCCCACTTTACTGATGTAACAATTCCCTGAAAACCAGGTGGAAAAGGACATTTTCATAAATTGCACTGAGCTTCTGAAGTTATGCTTTTCCCCTCAAACACATTCACGTTCTTAGGATTAGCGGGGACCATCAATATAGGAAGTAAAGGCAAGAAGCAAAGTATAGGTGTTTGTGGCAGGACTGTGAACAATGATCTATGAAATGTGGGACAATTAAAAAATAGAAGCAGCCAGGACTGGGTATTAGAGAGCAGAAAATAAATTTTACGTCTCCTACTATCTTTTTCTTTATTTTGGAGGAAGAGAAGCTTTAACTTTTTCTTTTCTTAATAAAAGTTGTGTCATGTTCTAATTACATTTAATTAAGCTGTATTTCTAGTGCTGAAAATATGGAAAGAAGCACTGGAGCCTGCTGGGTCTCCACTTCCTAATTCATGCAAGCAGCTCTTAAATGGGTAAGAAATGATGATTGAATATTGTGAACCGGCACAATAGTTAATCTTGTATGAATAGGCAGTAGGAGGGGAATGTGTTTGTCTTGGGTTTGTTAGAAAGGTTTTCATGATCAAACACTGAATGAGGATTTTCCCCATTTTCTGCCTGCTGACAGTGCATCGCTGATAGTTTGACTTAATGAGGTTCTTAGATTTAATAAAATAGAAAAAGGCAGTGAGCCATTTCCCAAAATGACTTGAAAGAAATATTTGGCAAAAATAATGGAGATTCAGAGATTACTGGTACAAAGAGCTCTATCAATTTCTTCCACCAGACTATGCTCACTTGCTCTGTGTTTCCTGCTCATTTTAGAATTTACTCCATTTGCTGCCCAGATAGCAGCAACTCCCCTTAATAGAGACCATTCTTCATAAACTATGAGGTGCTAAGGAATTAATCAAAATTTTCAGTGGGTAAGCAGTAGATGGAGAGTCTGTACAGTCCTTAATAATGATACCTTCATGAAGTCTGCTGAGTATACATAGTGCTTTCACAGACTGTTAACTCATTCAATTCTCGTTCTAATCCTGTGATTTGGGGACTATTATCCCAGCTTTACAGCTGAGAAAACTGAGGCTTAGAATAGTTAAGTGATTTGCCCAAGGTCTCTCAGTGAGTAAATGCTAGAGTTCAGACCCAGGTCTGGGACTTGATCCAGTCTACCTGAACCACGACGTTTAAAAGAGCAGAAAGGAACATTCAGATCTGAGGTCTGAGGATCTGGGACACTGCCTCTTGTTAATAGGTGACGTGAGGCACACCAATCAACCTCTCTGAACCATAGTTTTCTCGTTGGAAAAACAGAGATAATTATGCCAGTTATCAATTTATTATTATCTCTCAGCTTCAAATCCACCCTTCACTGCCGTGATTTGTGATCCTGCAGCTTACTGGAAGATGAGACTGCCATCTTGCCATTTTGGGCTTCTTATGCCACTGAGGCAATAAGCAGATAAAGATGTTACACTAATGGCTAGAATGACTGATCCCAATCACCCAGGAGAAATTAAGTTCCTGCTACAAATTAGAGGTAGGAAAGATTATGTCTGGAACACAGAGGATTCTCCAGAGTTCCTCTTAGCACTTAAGGTTAATAGAAAACTATAGAAGCAACAACACAAAAAGCAGGATGACAGAGGACTCAGAACCTTGGGGAATGAAAGTTTGGGTCATCTCACCAATGGTCAGCAGGGCAGCATTCCTTCTGGAGGCTCTAGGGGAGAATGCTTCCTTGCCTTTTCTAGTTACTAAAAACTATGGGTATTCATGGACTCATGGCCGCCTTCCAGAAATGTCATCACTCCAACCTCTGCTTTCATCATCTATCATCTTTTTAGACACTGACTTTCCTCTTACAAGGACCTTTGTAATTACCTTGTTCCCACCCAGATAATCCAAAATAATCTCCTCATCTCAAACTCCTTAGCTTAGTCACATCTGCAAAATCCCTTTCCCACGTAAGGTAGCAAATTCAGATTCCAGGGTTTAGGACATAGGCATCTCTAGGGAGACCATTATTTAGCATACGGTTGAACCAGTGTATTCATTCATTAAAACAAAAAAACAAACCAACCTGTGTTGCCCAAATAATATTGTAATAATAATGATGAGAATTTTGAAGTCACCCATTTAAAGGAAATGTTTGTCTTCTAAGCAAAAGTATCTCTAATTCAGATGTTTGTCATCTGCTTTACCTTGGGTGAAGAACAGTGGGGTTTCAAGAACTCTTGCTTCCTCTGCAGAAATGATACTGCTCATAGTTTTCTTAAAATATACTCATTTTAATTTTTAAATGAGTATAATTTTTAAATGAGAAAAATAAAGATGAGGAAAAGAAAAGAAAAAAAGGTTTGAGCAAAAAGATGCAGAGTAGAAGGTAGACAAAAATTCAGAAGCAGCTTCTTAGCACCACCTCAGAAAGGGAGAAAAATAAAAGAAAGAAAAAAGCAAAGCATACCAGAAATATTTGCCATTCTCATGAAATGGAACTCAAGTGAGAGGAAGGTATAAACTCTGACTTGGAGGACGCTGAAGGCCAGGGGAAAATCTTTCATTTGACCATACTTCAAAAAAATACAGAGCAAGTGAATGTCTCTTAGAGAAAATGGCAGAAGGGATTGATTTCTAAATTGCTTTTAAATCGTAAAATCCCACGATTGTAAAGCATTTTGGGTAGTCATCCAGCAGTATACCAGGAACTTTGTTGGAGAAGAAAATCCAGGAAGACATTTAATGAGAAGCACTAATAAATGCATGTCTCTGTTTTACTGAAGCTGTCTATTCTTCTTAGCAGTTGAGTTTTCATCCTAGAGAAGAATTATTTATGAAAGGTGAGCATTGGAGCAGTCTGTCCTGAAAGTCTAGCAGAAAATATGACATTTTATAAGCTTCATAAACATCATATGTAAAGAGATGCCTGGCTGAGAGTGGGTTAAAATATTTTCTGCAACTTTGATGTTTGTAATCTTTAAAAAGTACCAATTCATTTCTCTAAGCAGATTGTGTTTCTCTCAAAAGGTAGAGGCTTGAACTGAACATACATTTTCCACAGTTATGTCAGTGTTCTTTATTCTCTAATGGAAACTGAATCACTTCTGGGTGAATTATCTGAAAATCAATTTGCCTAATGCCAGTTTACAGAAATTCAATTCATCCAGTGACAATTTACCAAATGAACAAGTCTCCAAATTTATTGAATGTACTGATTTATTTTAAAAACTTAAAAAAATTATTTTAATATTATTTCTGACTTTTCAAACATTAAAGAGTATCCCAAACAGATGAGAAGTACATTATACAATCCTGTCATGTATTAAATGCTAAAAAATTTATTTCTAACCAGGAGAAATTCTATACATAGACTGTAGCAGTTTGCAGAAAGACTTAACGTGAAAAAGGGAAATTATTTAACTGAGTGGAAAGAATGCCTGGGAGGGGTTAGCATAATGTACTATAGGATTAATACTTCAAACTTAGGTTACCTTAACAGTAAACATGAAATTATAAAGGAATAATTTTTTTTACATCTTTATTGGAGTATAATTGGTTTACAATGGTGTGTTAGTTTCTGCTTTATAACAAAGTGAATCAGTTATACATATACATATGTTGCCATATCTCTTCCCTCTTGGTCTCCCTCCCAAAGAATTTTTTTAAAGTTTTAAAAATCCTTAAAAGTTTAAGTCAAGAAATGAACCAGAAAGTGGCAAGGACGATCACATCACATAATAAATTCAAGCTACAAATAGCTAAAAGTAACAAACATTGATTTGTTACTTGGAAAAATAAAGTGTCTTAAAAGTGCTAAAATGTTGGAAAAACACAGGTAATTCCCTGGAGGTCCAGTGGTTAGGACTCTGAGCTTTCACTGTTGAGGTCCGAGGTTGGGGAACTAGGATCCCACAAGCCGCAAGGCAGGCCAAAAAATAAAAAATAAAAATATTAGAAAAACAGAAAATTATACTTTTAAAATGACATTTAAAGAATTAGAAATCAATGTAAACATAAAAATTCCTAACTGAAATGTTAAGGTGTCAGTTACAGTTGAATTTTGATATAAAATATATACATAGACGACTAAACCACTCTATAATCTGCAGTGGTTGGCTACCTGATTGTTCCTTAAAGTGCTGTTATGGAGACAAAAGAGAATCAGTCAACTAAAACATCACAGGAATATTCAAATGCTGTTAAAACTGTTGCATTCAATTCTAAGTAATCATAATGATTATAAATGATTATAAAAACAAGGTTTTTGTCAATGGGTAAATTTATTGAACAGGTCACCTTTCAGTTGGACCACGTGACACATAATTGAAATCCCAGATGGCTCCTCACTGTGTTACAAAAACCCAAACTCTTGACCTTAATGTACCAGGTCTCTTACAGTAAAGCTCCTGCCTACTTTTCTATTCTCATCTAACTTCAATTAGTCATGCTGGCTGCTTTTTGTTCTAAAATTCGACTTCTGCTCTTTCTGGCTCTGTGACCTTTGCTCTCAATAGTCCCTCTGCCTGGAAGACTCTTCTCATGACTGTCTCCTTCTCTTGTCTTTGCAGGCTTATTATCGATCTTCCTCTCTAGAATGTAAGCTCTATGAGAATTAAAGTTATACTTTAAACCAAGCATCTTCTCCTGACACACAGAGTAGGCACAATGTAAATGTTTGTTGAATAAATCAGAGGATAAATAAATTTATCTTTGAGAATCACTTGACTGGGTCTTTTAGCAATGTGAAAATAGAGCAAAGAACTTCTTTTGGAATGAAGGCTTGACAATGAATCTTCTGCCAGTTATCCTTACCCCACATCCAAATAAATGGAAGCCTCCCTTTCCACTTGAGGAACATTTCCCCACCCAATGGGAAAGTGCTTCTTTCCAGAATGTACTGACTGCAGGGATTTGGAAGGATCTCAAACTGTCTATGAAGAGTCCGTGTAAGAATGACTCATCTAGTAAGAGCTGCCATTGAAGATGATTCTGTGAAAGTGTAGGTGCATAGATCAGCATAAGTCAACCAATGGCACATGTGGGAATTGTATCTGCTTGTATATAACAATACCTTCTTTGCCAGGCTAGGTTCCAAAGCAGGCTTTAAAGACAACAGTATTAATTCCTGAAATTGCTTCAGAGGAAGAGATGAAAGAGTTGCATTACTTTTGTAACCTGTGGCCCCAGGCAACCTCTGTGATTTTTCGCTTCCCACTGAACTCTTGTTATTGAAAAAAAGCTAATTAGAAGTCAGAGGAGGTTAAAGTTCCCCCAAAGACAGACTTTCAGAGAGAAAATTGGGGAAAGTTTTCCAAGCTTGATAATAAGGAGAGTTTTGATAGCTATTAAGGTGACCTCAAGTTCACCTTCAAGCAAAATTTTGAGGAAACTGATATAAGCCTCAATCTTTTTCACTCAGTGAACCGAAAGAAAAAGGAAAAGAATCTAGACATTGTCTTGCCTGTCCTCAGTAAATCAATAAGGAGGCTGCTCTTTTTTGAAGGCTTGTGTGGACTTAATGATCCTCAAATCCTGAGTTCAGAATTCAAAATTTATATGTATGTAATTATTGCAAATGTCACTCAGAAGCACGAGTTCAAAATACAAGACTCAACGAAAATGCATGTGGAATGCTGACTACAAATTATCATATATATTGTCATCCTCTATTCAAATATTTATCTTTTCTGGGGACTCTATGCTCACGGGGATTGGTAATGAGATATTGAGCCTTTTGCTGTTAATATTCTGTTTCAAATTGAGCCCAGCTTTACAAGGAAAAAAACACTTGTCATCTTCGTTTTCACTGGCTGCTTTCTGTAAAGACATAGGAGGATACTGTCAGAACTGGCTCTGGGGGAAAATTGCAAAGTTGAGGTTGGCTTTCACTTTCATTTCCTCAGAGTCGTCCGTTTATTTCCCCCCAACCCCCCATTCCTGAGAGTTTGCAGTGTATTGCCCTGACAAGGGAGCCCCTTTTCTGGGACCTCTATCTTCCTTCTCCCCCTCCTTCCATCAGAATATGCTCTCTGATTTTTTTTGGTTTTTTTCTTAAATTGCTTATGTTGAGCAGGAGAAACCAAGGCTTCACAATGAGTGCCAGGCCACCTCTTAGCAACAAGAAGACATCTCGTAATACCAGGCGACCTGGATGTCAGGAGCTCCTAGCTAGCTAGCTATCATCTATTTGTCTATGGTCCTATCTATATCTGTCTATATATAATCGCAATTTGCATATATATAACATCTTAGATATATATGTATATAATCTTACACATATACGTGTGTGTGTATGTGTGTGTTTTGGTATCTATGTTTTTATGACATATGATGTAGATATGTGATATAGGTATAAATGTGATATGGATATATGATTGATAGATAGATAAATAGATAGATACAAAGTACCAGTGATTCCTAACTGGGGGTGATTCTGCCCCCACTCTCCCATTGGCCAGGGATGTTGCTAAATATCCTATAAGGCACACAATAAATCTATACAACAAAAAATTATCTGGTCCAAAAATGTCAAGCTCTGTTCTTTCTGAGAAAAGCAGAGAAACTGAAGAAAAACTGAAGAAAAATCTCTTCAGTGTGGCTTTCACTATGTTCCTCAAAACCTTGGCTATGAAGTTGCCGTCTCAGAGTTAAACTAAAAATTGAATTCCTAATGGATGAGAGCAGAGATTACTAAGTACCTTAATGGGACCAAATGGTTCCCAAAGCAGTAAGAATGGACATTAATCAGATTGAAACCAGTAATACACATCTAAATAATGAGGACAGGGGAGGATTTGGCCAGTCAAGGAGGTAGAAATCACTTGTCAGAGACAGGGCTAGCAGTGCCCATCTAAGCACTGGTCGCAGATGGGGGCCTTCCAGTTGTCTTCTTACGGTGGTCCTGTGTGGATGCCACCAGATGTCCAAATTGCAAAACTCCTGCCTCCCACTCCTACACCTCCAGCTTATTCCATCCTTCCCAAACAAGAGTCTGATAAATTGTTTCCCCCCGTGGCTTGCCTACATGGAGAAAAAGCATTGATCAGGCTTACACAAACATTCAGCATGTCTAATGATTATTTTTCATATTAAAAATTATAAGCAGGGACCCTGATTATATGACAGTGCAGGGTGAGCTATCCAGGTGCATCACCTAGGGAACCCCATAAGGTTTCTGACGCTACCAGGCTAATATGGAAGGGATGCCCCAACGGGACCTGTCCACACGGTCACATGGTCTGGAGTTAAAAGAAATCCAGGCGGCTTCCCTGGTGGCGCAGTGGTTGAGAGTCCGCCTGCCGATGCAGGGGACACGGGTTCGTGCCCCGGTCCGGGAAGATCCCACATGCCGCGGAGCGGCTGGGCCCGTGAGCCATGGCCGCTCAGCCTGCGCGTCTGGAGCCTGTGCTCCGCAACGGGAGAGGCCACAACAGTGAGAGGCCCGCGTACCGCAAAAAAAAAAAAAAAAAAGAAAGGAAAAAAAAGAAATCCAGATTGCACACTGTTATGGGTTGAATTGTGTCCCCAAAAAAGATATGTTGAAGCCCTAGCCCCCCAGTACCTCAAAATGTGATCTTATTTGAAAGAGGGTCATTGCAGATGGAATTAAGTTAAAATGAGGACATTTAGGAATAGGGCTGGCCTTTAATCCAACATGACTGGAGGCAAGATTGGAGTGATGCTAACATAAGCCAAGAAACACCTGGGGCTATCGGAAGCTGAAGAAGCAAGGAAGGATCCTCCCCCGGAGACTTTGGAGGGAACATGGCCCTTCATCTCAGATGTCTAGACTTCAGAACTGTGAGAGAATAAGTTTCTTTGTATGTAAAGCCACCCTGTTTGTGGTCACTTGTTATGGCAGCCCTAGGAAATAATACACCTGTTGAAGAGGGGAGGACACCTAATGGTCTCACAAGCCCGCGGTGCCAGAAGTAATGTGTTCAAGGAGGAAAGAGTCTATGAGACCTAGAGCTGGGTCCAAGAGGAAGTTTGAGAACAAGAGGGTTTGAGATAGAGAAGTGGGTGAAGTCCCCTCTTAGAAGAATAATCTCAAAGCATGGAATTCATCTGGGCTTCCATTTACCATGACTGAATACAAGAAGGGAACCAGGAATGGAAACTTGAGAAGTCCTTAATATCTATTTTCCCTATGTGATTATCAGTAAAATCCTTAAGGACTACAGAAGTAGCAAGAAAAGTAGAAAGAGGGGCTGTGGTCTTGAGAGTTAGGTAACTGGAAAGAAGATTGCACCCTGTAGCCTGGTGTGGGGAGAAGAATTCCAAACGAAAGAGATCATGGAAATAGGAACAGAAAATCGGGTATCGGTCTCACAGTCTCCCCCTTGACCAGCTTCCTTAGAGGGGGATCCTGGAAAACCACTCAGGAATCACCACTTCATTTGCCTCATAGGCGATCTTTCCTTTACTTCACCGATCTTAACCCAGGCCTGTAAATTATGTAACTATTCCCTCCATTGCTCAGAAATCTAGGAGTCTTGATTCTTGATTCTTGATCCTTGATTCTTCCCTTTCCTTCCCTCTCTCATCCCCATTTATCAGGAAATCCCAGAGAGTTTACCTCCAAATGTGTTTCCTTTACTTATCATCTGTCCTTTAATCACCATCTCCATAACCCCACCTTAGTCTAATTTTGTAACATCATTTGCCTGGACACCACGATGAGCTTCTCCCCTTTTCTAGTCTTCCTCCTCTAATTCCTTCTGCACTCAACAGCAAAAGCGATCTGCTTAAAACAAAAATCTGGTTATATAACTCCCGTGCTTAAAACCATCCATTTAATTGAGAATAAAATTCCACCTTTTTACAATGGATTACAAAGCATTTTACTATTGAATCCTGCCTTTCTATCCACTGTTCCCTTGGTTCTAGCTGTACTGTTCTTTCTTCAGTTTCTCTGCCTGAAACTCTTTTCCACCCCAGGGCCTTTGCACATGCAATTTCCTTTAGCTGGAATGTTCTACCACAGCAGTATGGCTAGCTACTCCCTATCCTCAGTTTTAGCTTAAATGTCTCCTTGGAGAGGGTTTCCTTGGTGATCACCCATGTCTATTGATCTTTATCTGTCTCAGCATCCCCTTTGTTCCTTCATAGTAGGTGTTATAACTTGTAATTACTTTCTCTCTCTCTCTCTCTCTCTCTCTCTCTCTCACCTTCTCTCTCTCAAAAAATGTAAACTGCATAAAATTAGGGATTATGATTTTTTTTGTCCACCACTGTATTCCCATTGCCTAGCACAGAGCTATAGTAGGTGCTCAAAAACTGGAGGGTGAAAATGAGGTGGGAGGGAGATGGTTAGAACCATTTGCTGGGAAGAGGATTGTTTTACAATGTGCATGTGATAATTAATTTTATATGTCAATTTGACTGGATCAGAGACTACCCAGATATCTGGTTAAATATTATTTCTGGATGTGTTTATGAGGGTGTTTCTGGATGAGATTGGCATTTGAATCAGTAGACTGAGTCAAGCAGATGACCCTCCCCTGTGTGGCTGGGTATCATCCATCCAATCTGTTGAAGACCTGAATAGAATAAAAGTTGAAGGAAAGAAGAATTTGTCCCTTTTTTCTGCCTCATTGCTTGAGCTAGAATCTCCTACCCTCAGACTGGAATTCACATCATCAGCTCCCCTAGTTCTCAAGCCTTCAGACTCAGATTGAATTACTCCACTGGCTTTCCTGGGCCCAGCTTGCAGACGGCAGATATTGGGACTTTTCAGCCCCCATAACTGCATGAGCCAATTCCTCTTAATCAATCTCCTTTACATCCTATTGGTTCTGTTCCTCTGGAGAACCCAGGCTAATACAGTGCATGAAGTGTAATTTCACTCAATATGACAATAACTATCTTTGCAGTCCAAAATTCTGGAAAAAAATATTATACCTAAATATATTCATTGAGGCATTATTTATTATAGCAAAAAGTTAAATAGTCTCTTGGCTACAATGTAGAAAAGGGCATATTTACTAATAGTCACCATATGGAACTTTTAAAACTATCAAAGAAGATACATAGAAGCAAATCTCAATGTGATCTTTATTTATGATATTAATTTGTCAAATAAAAGGTCAAGTTTTGTGGGTTTTTTAAAAATATTTATAGCTTAATAGAATATAGCAAATTTGCTGTTGGTTAACAATGATATTGTTCATTGATCCTGATGAAACCTGAAGCGTGGACATGTCACAAAAAATACAAAAGTGAGGCCAGGAGTTTCCAAACGATACAGAGGCGCAAAGTCATTACAACTGGTTTATAAGAGGGAGAGCCTCGCGGTTCTTTCTAAGACGGCCTAAAGCAGAGATTCTCAGAGTGGTCCCCAGACCAGCAGAAAGAGTAAATTGTCAGGCCCCCTTTCCCACCAAAAACTCTAGGGGGGCAGAGGCCAGAGTTCTGGGTTTTAACATTCCCTCCAAGTCATTCTGACACCTGCTAAAATTTGGGAACCACTGCTTAAGCGTCTAATTACCAGTTCTCTGTTTACTGAGGTCTGACAAAGGAGTGAAGTTCTATTCTTGAGCAAAGAGCGGGCCAATTTCCCTGTGGACCCTGGATGAGTAGAACAGCCCCAAGAGCCCTTCACCTTGGGCACGCCCCAAGTCCATCAAGAGTGGGAAGATTCTGTACCCCTTAAACCCCCTCTTTAGCCGGGGATCCACTTCTTTCTTCCCCCCCTGGGTCTTAGGAGGATGAGACTTAGCAATAAAGCTAGCTTTGCTTTATCCTTGCTCTGCGAATCTGTGTCTCTGAGTAAAAAGCCACTTATTAAGGGGGAAAGTCTACTTTTAGCACCTCTTCTGGAATTCGAAAACAAGTTCTTAATCTAACACATACTCTACACATGTACTTGGATTAAATTGAACAAAACCAGCTCTAGAGCTCCCCAGAGCTGAAACAGAGACTCAACATGCTCCCGTTATGCTTCTTAACAAAGGAGGACATGGAGACTCAGAGAGCCCAAGTCTCTGAGATCACACAGCTTCTAAGTGACAGACCTCAGACTAGCTCCTGGGGCTGCTGCTTCTAATTCAGTACTTTCATAGCTCTACTCAATCCAGTTCCCCTTCTATTTCCAGACTTGACACCTCAGGGCTTACTTTCTATGTCTGTGGAGCAGGGCCACTGTAAACATGCATACAGTTCTGTACTGAGCCAGAAAGGCCCTGCAAAGGCCCCGGGAGCACAGCACAACCTGAGCTGAGCCCTGACCCCTGGCTTGAGGCTGCATCTGCCAGAAGGAAAGACCCTTTTACACATTTGGAGGCCTTGCTGGTGCCTCTTCAAATACTGATGTCTGAGCCACACCTTAGACCAGTTAGATCAAAACCTCCGGAAATGGGGACCACCAGTCACATATGTATTATTTAGAGCTCATCCGGTGATTCTAACGTGCAGCCAGAGTTGAGAACCACTGTCCAAAATGATTTCCAAGCTTCCTTTACCACACTATTTTTTAAGTGTCTAATCTTGACCTTGTCATCAAAGGCAAGAGACACTGGAGATTTACTCAATAAGTCAAGTTAGTATAATCTGGTCATCGCCACAAAAAAAGCACTGGTTGATGAAGTTAAATATTTCGTGCAATCCTGTCTGAGTCACCAAATCAATAGTGTATTTGAAAGGATCTTAAGAGTAAGGTCTGTTTTAAGCATAAGGACGGTTTCTATTTTTATACCTAAAGACTGACTACTGAAAACTGAAATATTAAGTCCCTAGTTTTGCAAAGCAGTGAGACTTTTGGGTACGTGGGCTCGTGTTCTCCTTCTCCCAGCTTCCCAGCCTTGACTGACAAAGTGGGAACTTCCAGGTTCTTGGAGTTATTAGATAGAAGCTTCTGCCTTCCTTCTTTTGCTGGCTCCTTCCTACGGTGGGATTTCTAGAAGAGTACTGAGCTGTTGGCATCCATCTTTTCTCAATGAGCCTGTCTGCTGGATACACATGTTCTCCACTTCAGATGACAAGCATAAGGGCAAGCCCTACCCTGCAGAGAGCATCGGTTTGCATCTCAGGAAGGAAGACCAGGGAGTCTGGTTTTGTCATAGGTTCCAGCAGCTTATTCTAGTCCAGCTTAACTAGCAATAAATTTCATATTATGATCTTCATTTGGCTTCTGGGTCTACTGCTGAACTAATTCAGCAAAAGGATGTGACTAATTAGCCCCCTTTAGTCCCCCTTTGGTCATCTACGTGACCAAAATGACCCGTTCGACAGCCTTATTGGTTGTGTTTCCACGAAAGCCATGCTGAGAAGTGGCACTGCAAAGCACTCGCTGCAACTTTATTACTCCAGCTTGCAGTCAAACCAGTTGGTTGTGGCTGAGAGAAATGATGGCTGGATTAGTAGAGGCTGGGAAGTATTGGCCACCCGCATCGTACTCCTGTGCTGATGACCTGAGGTTGATTAATTCAGTGGAATGTTTCTTTTTTAATGTTTTGTAATGATTCTAGACTGAATACATGAACACAGCCTGAATTGATTTATAGCTCCCACGAATTGACAGAATAGTTTGCTGTTGCTTTTTTGGCATGGGGTAGTTAGGACTGGTAGAGTGAGGATTATATAGGAGTCTTCATAACTTTTATGGTCTGACTTTCATTATTATTCTTGATCTATTGGAAAGAAATAGTTGCTACCATTCTTAGAAAAGGGCTGGGATACAGAAATTTTAGGTTGACTGACTAGAACAACTAATTTATCCTTTTTTGTACTGAGATGTTTGCAATTATAGAATAAACTTTTACTGGCCAAGTAATCTTATAATCATTGCTACCATGGAACTTACATTACTCATAGCTGCAAAACTAGTAGAATATTAATAAAACTTTGTGCCCCAAATCCATAAGACAAGAATTTTAAATATTATGCATTTAAAACAATGCATAATAAACTTAGATGCTCTAGGTACAGAAACAGATTGAATTGAAATTACTACCTGGATTCTAGAAGCCACAGATTGATATTTAAAATAACAATTCCCGGGCTTCCCTGGTGGCGCAGTGGTTGAGAGTCCACCTGCCGATGCAGGGGACACGGGTTTGTGCCCTTGTCCGGGAAGATCCCACATGCCGCGGAGCGGCTGGGCCCGTGAGCCATGGCTGCTGAGCCTGTACATCCGGATCCTGTGCTCCGCAACGGGAGAGGCCAAAACAGTGAGAGGCCCGAGTACCAAAAAAAAAAAAAAAAAAAAAAACAATTCCCTTTCCTTTCTAAGAAACTGATGTGATTACAATGTTTCTTAATGGTAGGCTCAAGTTTGAATCTTACAATGAAGCTCAATTTCTCAGATTTTGAATTCTGAGGATTTCACTCCAGAGAAAATTGTATGTTTTCAGCCACAATAACTGATCAAAAGAAATTTCTGGGAAGAGAATATATTATAGAAATTATGTAGCCAAATATTTATGTAAATTAATTGGCAAAAGACTCTTTAATGTCCCCCGCCTACATGATTAATAATTTAGAGCCAAATTTAGGGGCACTCTGCCCGGAAAGAATTACATTACCCAATATCTGTTATGTTATCCTGAAGTGTAAGCAGCAAGCTCATTAAAAATTAATGAGGTAATCAGACAAATTCTATGACTATGCATGAGCTTCTCATTAATGTTTCACTAGACAGCAATAAGAAAGACTAAATAGACTGCACTAGATTTAGAAGTAATAAATGGACTTCAAAAGCAAATCAACTTAACGACCTTCCAGTAAACACAAAGACTTGAAACAGAAAGGATGAAGGATTTTAGAAACCTATCCGCTATGCTTTCTGGCTGAATCTACAATGGAGAAAGGGAAATAGAGCGTGATCAATTACCTGCTAAATTTGATGAATCAAGAGGCCAGGTTTAAATATTACTTTGGAGCCTGAAATAACAGACTGGAGGGGTCATCAACTGTTTAAAGTGCCCAATTCTCCCTTCACTAAGTACTGTTTGACTAGAGCATGGTTCCTCAACAGCAACACAATTGACATTTGGTCTGGATAATTCTTTGCTGTGGAGAGCTGTCCTGTGCATTGCAGGATGTTTAGCAGCATCCTGGCTTCTATCCACTAGATGCCAATAACAACACCCGTATGTGATAACCAAAAATGTCTCCAGAGATTGCCAAATGTCCCCTGACATTCGTATTCCAGGCTGGTAAAGGGAGTCATACCTGTTAGAGGCTGAGAACTCTAAGAATACAAATACCACATTCCCAATCAGAGTGGGAGGACCTATACAGCATTAAATGAAAGGATTAATTTGCAATTATTTGGTCAATTTGGATTTCGCAGACAATTAAACTAATTAATTCAGATCAAAATTTCTTCTTCAGGATCTGACTTATCAGGATTGGCATCTACATTAATTCAATTAGTGGATTAACGGCTAGGCATATTTTTTATTTGGGCTTCAGGTTTCAAGCTCAGAAATACTTCAAGTGCAACGAACAGGGCTAAAAAGCAAACAGAGCAATACTCATCAGCATGATACTATTACATACCCCTCCAAGAGTTCCTCCCCCTGGCTTCTGGTCACCTGGTTCTTACTGTCCCTCCCCAAACCCCACTCCTTCCCAACCTTGTCTATCCCAGCTTGATTTACCAAATAGAATGGAAATTGAAAGTATGTGCTTTAGAGTCAGACAAAACCGTGTTTGAATTCTGACTCCATGATTTATCAGTCCCTCATCATGTAAAAACTGGGATCAGTCATAATAATAATTCCAAGGTTGTTGTGACAGTTACATAAATTGATTAGGAGGTCAATGCTTCTGCCAATAAGAGACCCGACTACAGTGTTAAAGTAGATAAGGGTTGTCATGTAGAATTCTGATGGAGGCAGCCTGAGATGGTATGGATGCTCCAGGAAGCTGCCAGGAACCAAGCTGCTTCCTGTATTTCTGTGCTGCAATCTTTAGTAACCTTCTGGGTTAAAAGATAGCTGTTGGATTTCCAGACGTGATTTCTTCATTCCCAGAAGGAAGAAAGAAAACTCCAAAGAGCAAAGGGACTTCTTCAGAAGTGCTTCTCAACTTCTTTTTATTTTCATCAGCCACATACGAGGGAGAAAGACTAGGTAATGTATTTTTTTAAGGCAAGTACAGTTGCCTCCAATAACTTAGCAGTGTTGCTAGTGAGAAAGAATGCATATTGGGTAGACATGATCATACGGTGTCACTCAGAGACTCTCTCCCTCTCTCCATTGGATCATAAGAGTCCAAGAACTTATTTGACTCTGGGAATACAATCAGGGCCCTGATTTTATGATAATTGCCATCTTTCCTGATGCTTCTTTAACTACATTCTCTGCTACCGAGCACCAGTGTTTTGGGTGGAATCCAAGAATGCTGTCACAGAAATCCATTGGCCATAGGTTGTCCTCTAGACCACAGTGATAGAAGTTCAGTCTCCATAGGGGCATCCATCAGATGACCAGTCACCCTCAGAGTGCTGGATGGGAGTGGATGTCATACCTTGTAGAACTTGCCAAATGTCCTACCACCCTACTCAGTCTGACGGAATTTAACGCTCCCATGTAGGTTCACGTGTCTCTCCCTGAACCCCCAGAAACCCCTCTTTCCCCAATCCGGGATAATCTGTCTGAAACCCCTATAAGCTTAGGTTTTGAGAATTCAGCTTAGATTTTGAGAATCCAGGTCAAATATTTCTTCTTGAAGCTAAGGAAATTCAAATCTTCAACACAGAAGGCTTAATTGCTTTACTTGGGGCAAGAGAGGGAGGATGCATACAATAGGGCACACAGATTTTATGATTGGGGGAAAAATAAAGGATAATTTTACATTGACCCATTAATGTCCTTAGCAGTTTAAATGGAACAACCAATAAAAATGTATTTTCATCTATGTGGGAGAAATGCAAATTATTTTACAATTATTTGAATTTTAGAATAATTGGGATTTTTGGTCCTTTGAAACGTACGCCAATTGTAATGTGAAAAGTCTAACACTTAAAGAGTACTGATACTATTCATCAAAAGGTAACTATTCTTGGGCTTCCCTGGTGGCTCAGTGGTTAAGAATCCGCCTGCCAATGCAGGGGAAATGGGTTCGAGCCCTGGTCCAGGAAGATCCCACATGCCGTGGAGCAACTAAGCCCGTGTGCCCCAACTACTGAGCCTGTGCCCTAGAGCCTGTGAGCCACAACTTCTGAGCCCATGTGCCACAACTACTGAAGCCCACGCACCTAGAGGCCGTGCTCCGCAACAAGAGAAGTCACTGCAATGAGAAGCCTGCGCACCGCAACGAAGAGTAGCCCCCGCTCGCCGCAACTAGAGAAAGCTTGCGCGCAGCAACGAAGACCCAACGTAGCCAAAAAAAAAAAAAAGAAAGTAACTATCCTTTAATTTTTCTACAGCTGTAGAAATAGAAATCTGTGTCTGTGCGTTAATGCTTGATGATTCATTGTCTGATCTCAGGCTTGTCTTTTGCCCTTTAGAAAGAAACTGCTATTTAAGTAATGAGCAAGGTATCATGGAATTTCCTAAGTGTTCACCATTCAGGAGAACAGTTGTAAATCACTGTGTTTTTTTTTTTAATATTTTTCTAATTTTAATTATGCTTTACTATTTGACTTACATGCTGTTTATGATTGTATTGATTAATTTTAAATTATTCTTATTTTTTTAAACCCCACATTTGTTTATTTATTTATTTATTTGGCTGTGTTGGGTCTTCGTTTCTGTGCAAGGGCTTTCTCTAGTTGTGGCAAGCGGGAGCCACTCTTCATCGCCGTGCGCGGGCCTCTCACTATCGCGGCCTCTCTTGTTGCGGAGCACAGGCTTCAGATGCGCAGGCTCAGTAGTTGTGGCTCAGGGGCCCAGTTGCTCCGCGGCATGTGGGATCTTCCCAGACCAGGGCTCGAACCCACGTCCCCTGCATTAGCAGGCAGATTCTCAACCACTGCGCCACCAGGGAAGCCCAATCACTGTGTTTTGTAAAACAGAAAAAGTGTGACAGACGTAAACCTTTATCTATCCAATAGCCGTTTTCCCCACTGCCTACCTCCTTTCTTCCTTGGTAGGGGAGCCCTGATCTTGTTCAGGTAATTACCTTCCCACACACTCAGCCCCAGGAGGGAATCGCTGATTCATCACTTTAAACCAATTGTTGTAATTCCATTACCCTTGCTAATGATTGGTTTAAGCATGGACACATGACACCCCATGAGTCAGTTGGGCGGTTTCTACCCTGAAGGGACACAAATGAGAATTTACCCTTCCAATGTTTGGATGTTGTAATGTGAAGGCATGATGCAGCCATCTTTTGAAGAAAAAGAAAGATACTGTTGATACATTATGAATGGCATAGCAGAAAGATGGAAGGTACCTGGGCCTTGACAACATCCTTGAGCTTCTCAACCACCCTGACTTAGTTTGTAGGATAAAATTCACTGTTTAAGCCACTTATTGTTAGATATTTTGTTATTTGTAGCCACAAGCATAACTGTTAAATGACATAAGAGACTATGCTGTGGAAGAGAGACTGCTAGCTGCCTTGTACGGTATCTGTTGTCCATCTTTTTTCTTATTAAGAGACCCCTGATTATATTCTTAGTAACAACTGCACACATTTTCCAGCTTCTCTTGAGGGCTTAACTGAGAAGTCAACAAAAATTGATGGGTGTGTCTTTTGGGCTTGCTCCCTAAAGGGCACTAATTTGGCTAAAATGCTCTCTCTTTTCCCTTCCCTCTTTCTTCTTGTTACTTGCCTGGAATATAGATGTAAATCGTGGTACTCCAACGGCCATATTTGACTGTGAGTAGACTTTAAGGATGGAAGCCACTCACAAAGATGGTAGAGCAGAAAGAAAGAAGGAGCTTCAGTCTCTGATGGACCATGGAACCACCATGCCGGCACTGGACTATCTATCCCTTGACTTCCTCTTGTTTAAACCACTATTATTTGGCATTACTGATGCATGAAACCAAACGTAATTCTGACTGTTGCAGCTGCTGAATGGCATTAAAAGTGATACTTTTTGGAAGAAATTGTTAGGAGCAGAAGCCTTATTTCTTAGGAGACAGATTCTTTTCAAATTTAAATATTGTCATTGAGTTATTCTGAAAGAGCAAGGAGCTACTCAAATTGTATTTAATAATTCTATTTTGCATTTTTTATACAATCATCCTAAAAAAAATATCTTTTGAAGCTGATTGAGAAAGCAAGGAATAGAAATCGTTATAATTTGTTACTATCTTTCCGTGAATGCCAAGAAAGGAGTCCAAAATTGGGTGTCTGAATTCATTCATTCTGCACATACTTATTGAGAACATAAGATATTAGAGGCAGTATATGTTAGGCACCGTGCGTGTGTGCGTGTGTGTGAGAGAGAGAGAGAGAGAGGGAATATCAGATATAGATCCTACATTCATCAAACAAAATGACTGTTTCCTGGCAGGAAACAATATGAAAAAGATAAAGCCAATTTCATAAAAAGCAAAAATAGAAAAATATAAATAATTGCCTAAAGAATAGAAGGAAATAAGCTAAAATAGTAACAGTTTATATCTTATGAATAAAGCTTTTTCTCCTTTATATATTTTTCATGTTTCCTGTAAAGAATATGCAGCTTTTAGTCAGAAAAAAACTTTATTAAAAAATTTTATTGTTAAAAAAAAGACATAGTTGTTACAGGCAAGGAATTTGGAGGCAAAGCCCTCCTCCACTCATTATGTCCCGGGAATTCTTGGCTTTCTGCAGTTCACTTCCACAGCTGCTTAAAATTCTTCAGTTGATCATAGTGACTTTAGCTGCAGGCTTTGAACCTATTAAAGGGAAGGTCCAATGGAAGGCCAGTATTTCTTAATCAGGAATGCTTATGAGCTTTTACAAAATAAAAATTCCTGGTTCCCATTCCTAGTGATTCTGATTCACTAAGCCTGGAGTAGAACCAAACCACGTGAAACTTTACTTCCCATGTGATTCTGATGGGCACTCTGGGTTGAGAACCATTGCTTTAGGTTGTTATCTGTTATTTGAACCTTAGTATAAATGAGAATCCAAAGAAAAGCTTGATAGGGAATGAGGGGGCATAAAAGGATAGTAGCGCCTAAAACTGAGCAGATGTGAGGTAGTCAGCATTGGGGAGAGTGCAAAAGCCTGCAACCTCACCATTCTCCCAGGACCCTGCATGCAGAGATTATAAAGGAACAAAATGTATGAAAATATACCCTCTATGGTATTTCAGCTTATTGCAACAATGAAACAGCCAGGCTTAGAGAGGTAGGATGCAATAAAGAGAAAGAGAGAAACAGTTTGGATCTTCTGATGAACAATATGAAATCATCTCTACGGTGTCTCAGTTTTGAAAGCTTAAATCAGGACCAAAGGTCAGGAGTGGGTCACTGGAGACACATCGAGAGGGAGGGTATGATCTGGGTATCTCCAGATATCACTAAAAATTGGGAGATGATGTTTAACACAGGACACTGCTTCCTTAGGTTATTTAGGGGACCTAGCTGGGGTTCACCACAGCTTCAATACAGAGCCACATTCTGCTCCATGGTTTTCGTAAATGGCTCTTTTCGTAAATGACTGGTGTGTATGCATGCCAGGATGGGTCCTAATCTTCATCTTTATTTATCACTGACAGAGGATGAAAACTATAGAAATAATTTTTCTCTCATATCTTGCCAGAACAAAAGAAGATCCGTCATCGGCCCTAAATAACCAGTTGTTTATATTGATAATTTTTTGAAAGCTCTTAAAGCTCTATATTCCATTGTGTTATAGTAATTTCTTCCTCAACTCTTTTTTTTTTTTTTTTTTTTTTGAGTAATTTATGACATTACTTTATGGTTATACTCCAGATGGGGTGAATGAAAAGCTGAGAGAATGAATAGTAGAACGCAAAAGGTAGGTGTAGAAGGAATTTAAGCTCAGGATTGTGGGGAAAAAAAGTATAAAATGAGAAAATAGCAAAAAGCACATGAGCATTAATTGCAGGGATAAGCCAGTGTGCGAAAAGTGACATGCGGCATGTGGGATCTTCCCGGACCGGGGCACGAACCCGTGTCTCCTGCATCGGCAGGCAGACTCTCAACCACTGCGCCACCAGGGAAGCCCCTTCCTCAACTCTTAATGAAAGTATTACTACTTGAAAAATGAGCATATCTTTATTGCAAGTAGAATGATCATAAATCTTATAAATTTAAACCAGGAATGAATGCCCCCCCTGAGTTAGGAGGAAATCAAAGGACTGTAAAATATATTTCATTCATTTTTCCCTGAGCGGTCTGATTCTTCCAATGTCAGGATCTGGCTGCTATCTTTTCATAATAGGCTGAACTATGCAGATATTCAAGATGAGATATTACATTGTACATTACTAATTATACACATAGACCCTGATGCTCACAAATGTTTAATGCATTGAAGGGAAAAAGGCTTTTATTAAAGACCTTGTTGTTTATCAGCTTCTAGAGCTTATCATTTTGGATTTAGTTTGGAAGGATTTATCCAATTGAAGAATTATTTAAAAAAAAATAAATTTAAAGGAAACTAAAGAACTTTGTAAACTCAATATGATGAAACTTAGAATTCCTTGTAGGAATGGAGACTGATTCCTTAGTGCCCTGGAAGGCCTACAATATTTTCCTTTACTCATCCCTAGAAATAAAAGAGAATTATTTCAGAACAAAGCAGCCATTATCAATTCTATCAGAGAGTAATTACCATACTAAATATTCTCACAGCATAGAGCATTGCAGTATTACTGATAAGTGAATATTTTACTTTAGCCTCAGTAAAAACTAAAATCTTTCTCTTACCAGAAGTACCAAGTTAAGTACTGAATCACAGAAAAGCTTGTCTTGTATGTACAAGAAAAAGAACATTGTGTTATAGACTTCTAGGGAAATATTGAAAATGGTGACTCTTTCTTTGGAGGAACAAAATGCAGTTTCTCCAAAGGCAACTCTTCCCTACAAAAGAAGAGGGAAGAAAAGGCTGTAGTCTTAAAATGAATCATTGAACACTGATACCCAGTTGCAGGTTTTATTACTGTAATCGCGAAAGGTCAAAGACCAATATCATTCCTATCACAGCTGAGGCCAGTTACAACCTTTTAGAAAAGACCACATTCCAAGAACACACACCAAAATAACTGACGTCATCTGCAAAACGAAATAGTACTCTGCAGCTTCCATCAGCAGTGCTGAAATGGTGGCAGGTTATAAATAACCTCAGGCTACACTGCCACTTCTGTCTGTGAAGCAAACTCTGCTCTACTAGATCAACCTTCTTAATAATGATACCCAATTTCACTTACACATTAAAAACCACTGAGACACTTTATTTGTTCATAAAAAACTGCTACGTATGTCTTTTTGGAGCTATGGACAATTTCTAATTTTCAAGATGATATCGTTATTTAATTGTCCCCCCACCCCCAATTAAATAGGTGTGTCCCAAGGTCATCCAACCTCATGCTCTGTATGCCTAGCAGAATGCTGGGTACCTTGCTCAATAAATACCACTGATTGATGGATTGTTCCATAACTGCATGTGGATTAGCCCAAGTGCGTGTCCAATGCCAGATTAAAAATAGTGACCCTACTTTGAACCCTCATTGGCAGCTAACCAAGGAATTTACGTCTCATCCATTCCAATTTCTGCAAATTATAAGGAAGCACTTTCTGAAACTCATTAAAGGAAGAAAATCTTTGATTTACCACTACTAGCATTCCCTTCCTCCTTTGCTTTCTTGTTTCTTCCCTTCCTTCTTTCCCTTGAACTCCCTTTCCTTTCCTTTCCCTTTCTATTCACACCCAGAAGCATTTATTGCTAGCTACCGAGCTAGGAGCTGTGCTTTCTCCTCCAACCTGCTTTAAAGGAGCTCCCAGTTTAGTGAGCAACCATTTATAATAATGTTAGCTTCGTTTATTGCACATTTGCTCCCTTCCAGATGCATTCTATCCATTGTTTTATTTAATCTTTACAACAATCTCGAGAGGAAGTCATTTGCCCACCCCATTTTACAGATAGAAAAGAAGCTTAGAATTGTTAATTAATTTGCCAAAGGTCACACAGCTAGTAAATGATAGATTTGGGATTCAAACCCAGACCTATTTGGATCCAAAACCAATCTTTATTCCATAATCATATTCTGTTCCTAGAAAACAAAAGATAAGCTCCACATTGGAAGATATTTACCGCTGCACTGAAGAGCGATTTCTACTCTTCTGAGGTTTCTCTGAAAATGCTTACGTCTCATTTGATTATAATTCATAAAGGCTCACGCTTAAAACACGTAAGGATATTTAAAGCACAAAGGCTATGATTTAGGTCAGTGATAATTTCAAGCCTGATTTACAGACCATGCAAGCAGGTGATATAAATATTATCAGTCTGTGATGAGCTAAATACAGAAATTGAAACTAAGCATTTAGGAACTTTTATAGCAATTTGACAGAGTAATTATATAATATAATAATACACAATAATATATAATAATTATAATAAAAAATAATAAACCACATGGCATTATATTTTGGGGATTTTTAAAATTTAATTTTTCTAGTAGTTCCTTTTTATTATATTTTACAAAAATATCAGTCCACATGAATTGGGCATTTAAAAAAACTAGTCCACAAATAGTTTGAGAAGCACTGCTTTAGGTCATTCTGAATATGTAAAATTTAAGTCATGTTAGCTGGCTATCAATATGATTTTTCTGGAAACACCACTAGGACACCCAGAAATAGATTTTTTCTCCTTCCTGCACCGATAGACTGCTAACTGATTACTGGATCTGTTTCTGGGGGATATGGGAGCACTGGGCCACTCGAGGGAGCACATCTGCTCCGAGCTTCTCTGGCTTGGTGCCTAGAACGAAGGGAGTTTCAGGAGGTGCTTGATGAATGTTAAATGGAACAATTAGTGACCAGTGACCCATGAGGTAAAGTTTC
Organism: Lipotes vexillifer; assembly: GCF_000442215.2. Classification (NCBI taxonomy): domain Eukaryota; kingdom Metazoa; phylum Chordata; class Mammalia; order Artiodactyla; family Lipotidae; genus Lipotes; species Lipotes vexillifer. The sequence continues at coordinate 6,393,670 of NW_006797481.1, read as the reverse complement.
TCCTGAGTTTTAATTCATAGTGCTTGGTGAAAAAAGAATTAAGTGTGGATATATCAGTGAACCTTCCAGTAATTTTGATCACAGGACTTAGTGACAGATGTCGAAGATGCTTTTAAGTGGTGCGATTTACAGACTGTGTTGATTGAGAGCGGTGCTCTTTACCCTACCTCGCTGGAGCATTTCAGTGAATAATACAAGGCTGTAAGATAAGCTCAGGGCTCTTCCGTGGGCAGAAGATAGACATATAATTTGGTACTTGGAAGAAACATCCTGGACAATTTATGTACCCAGAAATCAAAATTGGCTTATTCATGACTTCCAAGGCAAGACACGCATTTAAGGAACTGGTTATTGCAACTGGTGATAAAATGCTGCTGGTGGCAGAAAATGTTATTTTATGAAAGCTTTTAAAAGATATCTTTCCCCACACCCTGAATGATAATATATTTAAGATTTCAACTGCATGTGTCATTTCCTTATTTTCAGAGCTGTGTCCTGGCCATGAAAACATCTTCTGCTTATAGTGACACCTTAACTGAAGTTGATAGGGTTGGTTTTTTGCTGGTTGGTGACAAGCATGAATCCTTCATGGAAAAATCTAAGGAATAGAGCTCTGTGGCTGTCTCTGCCCCCAGAGATCTGCTGTGAGAGTGCAAGACTGCTCTTTTATCTGTGACTGCAAAAGCTAACGGGATGACTGGGAGGCCAGGGGAAAACATGCTCTAGGGATTTCTCCTTTCAGACCTGAAAACGGGAGGAAGATTAATGGCTGGCAAAGTCACACTGCAGATTATAATTCTCTTCAGGCAGGTTATAAAGGTGCACCGACAAACTCTGTGAGGTGGGGGAGATGAGGGGAGGGGGAGGCTCACAGCTGCTTTCAAAGCCATTTATCAGGAAAGAAAGTATCTCTCAATAAAATGACACCATGTCTAAAAATTCTTGCCTGGCATCCCTATCTGTTATATGTTGGAGTGTGCATGAAATATGCCTTCATAGGGACTTCCCAGTGGTTAAGTCTCCGCACTACCAAAGCAGGGGGCCCAGGTTCGATCCCTGGTGAGGGAACTAGATCCCACATGCATGCCGCAACTAAGAGTTTGCATGCCACAACAAAGGAGACTGCGAGCCGCAACTAAGGAGCCCGCCTGCCGCAACTAAGATGCAGCACAACCAAATATATAAGTAAACTAAAAAAAAGTCTTTAAAAAATATATTCCTTCATAGTAATAAGAAAATAGAATTTAGGCACATGAAATACATAAATATTAATACATATGTTTAATAAAACAAGCTGGCTTGTTCTAAACTCTGAAATGAATCAAGATTAAAATTTCATATATGTGGTTGCTCATCTATTTGATGAATTACACAGACTGGCAGCTTTATGAATACCATAAGTGCCCCAGCTTTCTGATATAATATGGAATATTTATTTTGTAAGATAGATAGCAGGATCTCAATATTATTCTAAAAACTATATATATTAGAGAGAAAGAGAAAGATAGAGATGTTCCCCTGGAAGAGTTATTTATTATCAAAGGTAAATTTGTTGGGTGTAATGGGATTCAAGACATGCTACTCCAAAATATGCCCCCTTGGCATATTGAATATCTTAAGCTGAAGGAATTGGAGAAAACAGCAGAAGCAGGAAGGTCACTCTGACCTTCCTGCCTTGTTTTTCTTCCCTGAAAGCAGGAGATAAAATCTCCCAGGTGAAAGTTACCTTCCCTGTATCAGGAGGAAGGAAGACTTTCTTATCGCTAGAGCCTAGAATTTGGGGCCTAGAAATCTGTACAAAACAAACCTGGTTAAACTAACCCTTACTAGTTACCTCTTCACCATTTGCCACCCCAAGCCCAAATCCCTTTGTCTTGTCAATTCTTCATAAATTCATTGCTTCTTTGTCTAAAATGTATAAAAGCTTCCTGCTCTGGTCACTTCTTCAGGTCTTCACTCTCTTGTGAAGGCTCCCACATACATGTAAAAATTTAATAAAATTTGTACGCTTTTCACCTGTTAATCTGTCTTTGTCAGCTTAATTTCCAGGGTCAGCCAGGGAACCTAAGAGAGTGAAGAAAACCTTTTTCCTCCCCTACAGGTGAGATATAACCTTTAGCAAGATAGGCTAAAATAAGTCAGTTCGACCATTACCTGAGATGTCAGGGTTAATTCACAAGCCATTTATAAACTTGAAGTTCCCATCCTATAGTTTAAGAAACAGATCAAGGCCCAGCAACACTGAGTTTGAGTATGATCTTAACTAAACTGAGAGAAAATTGTTTTCTTCCCTTTTGTTACTGACCCTCCAGAGTCAGCCTCCAGCAACGGTCCTGCTACCCGGTGTCGTTCAGCTCAGAACAAGACCAAGTAGTATCAGAAGCAAAGGAAAGTTTTATTCTTTGATCAAAAAATGGAGAGATGCAAGCCCTAGTTCCAGAGCACACCCTCTCCCGGATAGGCCTTGGGTGGAGCTGCTTTATGGGGATCTCACCTGTGGAGTAAGGGACAGGGCTCTTGTTGGTAGGTGCAGGTATGTTGCTTAGGGCTCCAGGTTGCACGCCAGGGGCAGCATCTCTGCACACCACATGCTGTTGTCATGGTGAATTGAGGTGTTGGGTGCACCGCTTCTGCACACGGCCCACCAAGTCATGTGCCAGGTGCAGCGGTTCTGTGTTGAGAAGGCTGATTCCACGTATTAGGTGCAAGGCTTCTGCACGTGCCCCCTGTAGGCAAGTGAAACTAGACTAAGCACAAAAGAAGAGGTTAGACCTTATCTTATAATCTAGATTCCATCTTATTCTCCACCCCAGTGGGCTTTGCCAGTGACACTTTCAGAAACTCTGTGAAGTGAACATTAATTTTATTTCTGGGGAAAATGACCAGAGTATTCATGGTGAATTAGTGCTTATTCAAAGTGGGAGAGTAGAAGAGAAAATAGAGAAAAGAAAAAAAATTATGTTCATTATGGATTTAGATGCATGTCAGAACTTATTTTTGAGATCCCTATTATAAAGTCTATAGGGTATTGTCAATGAAAAATTAATCAGTCGATCTTAGAAAGAAATGGAAAAAAATTTTTTAGAAGTGCAAATTTTTCCAGTTTTATTGAGAAATAGTCGACTTACATCACTGTATAAGTTTAAGGCATACAACATGATGGTTTGATTTATATATACTGTGAAATGATTACCACAATAGTTTCAGCTGGCATATATCTTCTCATATAGATACAATAAAAAAAAGAAGAAAAGAAGAAAGAAAAATATTTTCTCCTTGTGATAAGAGCTCTTAGGATTTACTCTCTTTCATTTATTTTTATTGAAGTATAGTTGATTTACGATGTTGTGTTAGTTTCAGGTGTATAGCTAAGTGATTCATATATATATATATATGAATATATATATACTTTTTCAGATCCTTTTCCCATATAGGTTATTACAAAATATTAAGTATACTTCCCTGTGTTTCGCAGTAGGTCCTTATTGGTTGTCTATTTTATATGTGATAGTGTATATATGTTACTCCCAAATTCCTAATTTATCCCTCCCCCCCACCTTTTCCCTTTGGTAACCCTAAGTTTGTTTTCTATGTCTGTGAGTCTGTTTATGTTTTGAAAATAAGTTCATGAAATGGAATTTTTTTTTTTTTTTTTTTTTTTGCGGTACACGGGCCTCTCACTGTTGTGGCCTCTCCCGTTGCGGAGCACAGGCTCCGGACATGCAGGCTCAGCGACCATGGCTCACGGGCCCAGCCGCTCCGCGGCATGTGGGATCCTCCTGGACCAGGGCACGAACCCGTGTTCCCTGCATCGGCAGGCGGACTCTCAACCACTGCGCCACCAGGGAAACCTGGAATATTTTATTTGAGCCAAATTGAGGACTATAACCAGGGAACAGCCTCTCAGAAAGTTCTGAGAATGTTTCCACCGGTTAGGGGCCAAGGCACAGTTATATAAGTTTTTGAGACAGAGGGCTGTACGTTAAATGATGTATTATTGACTATTTACACAATCTAGTGAGTAGTGGGTCATGGGTCATCATGGCCCTTTACAAGATCAAGAAGGAATGTTATCTTTTAAGGAGTTGCCTTGTTGATGCTAGGAATATATTTCTCTTTATGGCTGAGCAGGCATTTTTGCTGATTGGAAGGTTGGTCAATACGTAATGCAGATACACAATGTACAGTAGTGGGAAAAGAGGTCAAAAGGAAGAGAACACTTTTTCATGTTTAAATTTTTCTTGTCTTGTCATAAAATATGAATTTTATTTCACAATAATAAATGTATAATATACTATATGTTATCCAATGTTAAGTAGTAAAAAGTAAGTTTGCAATTTCATACTCAAGCTTTGCTTTTTCCAAAATAGCTTTTCATACTTAAGGCTAACCACAAGAATCAGAAATTTTTGGAGCCAAGGTATAGCTACATAATCAAGAAACTTATGCAGATGTGCCTTGGCTCCAAAATATGAGAACATACTTTTATTTTCTAACTTAACCAAAACATTCAGATGTTTTTTAAATTGTGGAATAGATAGCAAATCACAGATTAGAATGAACACATCCAAACATTCTCTAGGCCAAAAAAAGAAAAAATCAATCGTACATTTAAAAACCTGTAAAATATTCAAAAGGAAGATCATAATTTTCTAAATTCAATTAAGTAGTAATAGAAAAGGTTGAAGTCTTCAGGAGTTTTGAGATAACTAATGACAGGGCAAAGCTTTCTTCTTCTGCTAGCCTCTAGGCATAGTCCATGCTAAGTAAGAAGCTTTTCATTCAACCGGGTAATGGGAAACATCCATCACCTCTGTCTCTGAGTCCAGGCTTAAACCCTTCCTCAAGTGGAGAACATTATTAAACCTTTAAAGAAAACTGAAGTCATAGAACGACATTTCCCCAGCTTATGATAGCATAGATTAATCAATGAAGACAATTTGTACATTATCTTTGGAATGTGAATATAGAACAGTTTTAAATATTCCAAATCCTCAGAGCCTACTTAAAAACAGATACCGATAACACTTTCTCCAGGCTGTTTATAAATGACTTTATTTGCAGCAGTGGTCAATATGAAAGTTATTTCATGTGCCTATCACAGAGCATGTGCATAATAAATATTTGTTGTACAAATGAATGGTAAATAAAATAAAAACAATCAGATCTACTGTGTCGCTTTGGCAGCATTAAAGGCAACATTTGACCAGTCACAGAGTAATCTGTTCTTTTGTATTTGTAATTTAGCTAATATATATAATCACGTATATGTAGTTTGTCTTAAACTATCAATATTTATATTATTCATGCCCTTTAATACAAATTTAATATTTATAATTGTATATATTGATTTAATTTCAGAGTTTATTAAATGTCCTTAATGTATCTCGATAACATTGTGTACATTGTAGGGAATCAATTATGCTCTTTGAATAAACATTCTGAGAGCTCAGGAGTAATTACAGTCATCTCTTTATGGACCTAAAAACACAAAATGTCAAGCACTCTTATTTTATACATTGTAAAACGTCTGTATTGTTCCAGGTCTTTCTTCATTGTATCTCCTCTTTTCCATCTCTTTGCCCCTTAAAACTTTTCACATTTGTTTAACCTGAGCTACTACATTGGGCAAGGGAGGGCATACTGCTCCTTTTTTCTTATTACTGTGAAAATGTGCTTTTTTTCATAGAGAGGTCATGTGAGCCAGCTAATGCATTGGCATGTGAACTAGCTTTTACTGCCAAATGAGTCAGCTGAGATGGGAACATTAATTTATTTGAATGGGTACGAGTTGACAATGCCATAAAGAGATATTGGTACAGCTTAATGGAACAAACTGTCAAGAAAGTGTAGGTTGGGTATGGTGTAATTCGGCAGGCATCTGAATGTTTCCATGTTCACAAGTATCTGCCTTTCCTGATCTGAAATGTTGTCTCTTGGATTCCTCCACTAAAATGGAAATACCCCTAGAGAAATGACACGTAAAATTATTATCAGGTGTTAATATTAGATTGAAATTGCTGATATTCAAACATTTTGACCTACACAAGTAGTAGTTTTATTTGATTCAACATCATACCTTCATAGGGATAGTTTATCAGATTGCCTTATTATGTTTTAAAAATTTATTTATTTATTTTTGGCTGCAATGGGTCTTCATTGCTGCGCGCAGGCTTTCTCTAGTTGTGGTGAGCGGGGGCTACTCTTGGTTGTGGTGCACGGGCTTCTCACTGCAGTGGCTTCTCTTGTTGCGGAGCACAAGCTCTAGGTGCCTGGACTTCAGTAGTTGTGGCTCGCAGGCTCTAGAGCACAGGCTCAGTAGCTGTGGTGCAGGGGCTTAGTTGCTCCGTGGCATGTGGGATCTTCTCGGACCAGGGCTCGAACCTGTGTCCCCTGCATTGGCAGGCGGATTCTTAACTACTGCGCCACCAGGGAAGTCCCCATCAAGCACTACTTTCTATGATTCTGTCATCTATAGAAAGTTGCACAGATGAGCAACAGTTGGAGAAGCCTTTGTAAAGAGCAGCTCTCCCAGGCACACATACCTATAGCAAGGACCAGAGAAGTGCCCCAGTGATACAACCATGGGGGAGCCAGTGACAGATTTGGAATAAAACCTGAAAGTCTTATCAATTTTTGATTCCCATTAATTAACAATCTTTGGAGGCACATGGGTAGTTGAGGACAGCATGGAAGCTAGTCTAGAAAGCTGAAGTTTTACATAGCAGTAGGTAGTCTTATTTTTTCTTTGCTTCAGTTCCATACATATAAAATGGAGATAAAAACATTTGAGGCCACATGAGATAAGCTACACTGGGAATATACATATTTTATGTGTCCAGCACTCTACTTTTCCGGGAACTGGCGCTATTCCCCTCTATCTACATGGTTTCTGCTGGAGCTGCCATGTTTATTCATTCCTTTATTCAACTACTATTTATTGAGTGCTATATCTGACACTATTCCAGGGCCTGGAGATATAGCAGCGACTAAAGCATACAAAAATTCCTCACAGAGCTTACATTCTGATGGAGGAAATAAGACATTAAGCAAAATAAGTAAATATTTGGTATGAAACACGCTATGGAGAAAAATCAAGCAGGAAAATAATCAAGGAAAGTGCTGTGGAATGAAATTAATGAAGTGCTATGTTCATTAGGTGGCCAGGCGTGGCTTCATCCAGGATATTTTTGGAATTGGATCAAAACAGGATGGTCTAAACCAAGAATGTGGAGTAAGGAGTAAGTAGAAAAAAAGCCTGTTAGAAGCAAAAGAGAAGAACAAAAAAGACACAAGAGAGTAGCGTGAAAGGAGGATGTGGGGAGAGAGGGAGAAAAAGAGAGAACTTCCCAGGTTCTGCATAATATTCCAGTACAATTCTGATAAACCCTTTTTAAAAAGAATCCTTCTGATAAATTCTAAGCTGATACGAATCAGTTTCAGTCACTCCCAACCAAAGAATCCTAACTCACACATATATTAAGATAACTTATAAATGCAAGGCTTGCCCAATGTGGGAGATGTTGGTTACCTCAGAAAATTAGAACTTGATGCTTCTGATGCCAATAATACAGATTTGATAGCAGAGTTGAATTAATTTTGCTGTTCCCTAGCATCCAGGAAATAAAATGTACAAGAAATACTTATTTCTTTGTTTTCTATTAATCAAATGAGCTCTGATTCTGCAATGCGCTTGTGGAAAATTCAAATGAAAGCGTTATTTTTTCACCCCTAGTTATGTCCTCCCTCCACTCCCCCCATCGGAGTCACAGCAGAATTAGGGAGGCTTACTGATGTCTAGACAACTGGGAAAAGGCTCTCTAATTTCCAAGTCATCATAGTTCAAGCCTGCTTTAAACTTTCTCTGCCAAGAGGAGAGCACAGAAATCTTACCGAGGCTAAAGGACGCTTTGCCCCCTAGGTTGTAGCCATCTCCTCTGAAGCCGAGCCACCTCCCTGGAGAAGGGAAAATCCTGAAGCAGGCTCAGGTATTCACTAATCATGGGACCTGTCAATCTTTCAGTTTCTCTCTCCTGATTCTCAAAACAATTCTCTTCTCTTCTGGCCTCCAAGGCATCCTGTGCATAATGTTTTCAGTTAGCTTAGGTTTTTATAATAGACCACAAGAGTAAGTAAACTGCTTCTAGGAATTTCAGCTTTCCACCCTACAAAAACTCTCCCTCCCTTTCCCACTCCTCCACAGATGCTGGGTTTTTTTTTCTTTCTTTTTGTGGTATATTATACATCACATAAAATTTCCCATTTTAACCATTTTAAAGTGTACAGTTATGTGGCATTAAGTACATTTACGTTGTTGTGCACCCCATAGATTTCATAAGAGTCCGGTGATCTGACTGAGGCAGGGAAGGGTGGAAATATAGGAAGAAATAATTATTGTATTTAAAACCTTTTTTCGTTCTTCTTGAATGAATGGGGCAAGTTCAAATGGGATCCCATAATTGGTGATTGTGAATAGCTAAGAGGCATCATTAGGATAACAGATATAAATGTGAAAAAGGATGATGAGGAGAAAGGGTGGCTGTAAGGAAACTTGTAGGAACAATGAAGACAAACTTTATCTGTCTCACAACACTTGTAATACCATTTTAATATATCTGATGCAGAAGTAAGATGAAGAATTTTTCTCCACTTTGCCTTGTGCCAGGATCAGAACAGTGTTCCTGAATTTTGTTGGGGAGTGAATAACTTCCAGAGAGGTCTAAAATCTAAAGTAAAGTTTAATTTTATGAACTGCAATAATGCCTAAGCAATGTGTTACTAAAGGATGCAATCCACAGAAGACTTAGAATTAAATATCTTAGAATCCTTAAGAATTACATGTGAGTTGTGGGGTTTGGGGGGTGGAAAGGAGTGCATGAAGGGCATCAAAATAAGCCTACGTGATTTAGCACTGGCTTGGCCTAGAGGTTTCTTTCAGGAATTTGAAGAACTCGTATCCATTTATCTGTTCCCAAATATTTAAGTGCCTGCTACGTGTGAGGCACTGGAATACAGCAGTGAACAAGGTAAACATGTTCTTTGCTCTGAGATTACATTCAGGTGTATTTTAATTCTGAACCATGAATCCAAGAGCACAATAAATTGAATAAAGCAGTGAACCACGGGAGCCGTGGTTCTTCACAAGCTGCAGCGGAAGTCAGCATTTTAAGTTTTCTATTCTTGGTTGCTGACCTGCTTAATTCTTGAAGGGGGCGGGGGGAGAGATGTGAAGAGATTTCTCGCCGAAACTATACACAGACTTGGTGTTTGGGTTCGGCAACCCCAAATTACACCTGCGGCACCGAACTAACCCCACCTAAGAAGCAGGCAGTAGTATACGAGAAAAACTACTGCATCAGAGCCCTCGGAAGACTCAGCGACTCTCGGCCAGCACGGGAAAGCCATGGACTACAATCCCCACAAGCCCTTGCGACCCCACTCCGCCCGGGCAGCTTCGAAGCAAGGGGAAAGACTGGGGGGTTGTTGGGCGCACTCCTTTTGCGTCATTAGCGTGCGACTCCACGAAACAAAACAGGTCTGGGCTACGAAAGTATGGCAGCTGCTGAGGCGGCGGTGGTATCATCGTCATCCTTGAAACCAGACACAGCCCCAGTCCCCGAAAGTGCAGAAATGGCTGCAGCCACGGCCGCCACATCCTCAGCGATGGCTGCAGCCGCGGCGATTGCGGCCAGGACCGGATCCGAAGCCAGGGTCTCCAAGCCCGCGTTGGCTACTAAGCTGCTGTCCCTGAGCGGCGTGTTCGCCGTGCACAAGCCCAAAGGGCCCACTTCAGCCGAGCTGCTGAATCGGCTGAAGGAGAAGCTGCTGGCAGGTACTGCAGCCGGGTGGGGACCAGGCCGAGGCGAGGCGGTCGCCGTGAGAGCGGAAGCCGTACAGAGCACACTGGGCTTTTCGCGCTCTCGTGGCTCAAGAGATAAGAGGAAGGGAAAGGGAGAACGGCCACAGTGTAAGCTCTGGACAGAAATCTGGGGCATCTCCGGCTTGGACTTGTCCTGACGTGAACTCCTGTAGCCTAGTTGGCAGTTGTCGTTCTCAAGGGAAAAAAAAAACAAAAACAAAAAGCAAAACCCACACATCCACAAATAAACCTCTGCTCTTGGGCCTGCAGACGAGTTTTCTACAATCTGATCCCTCAGAAGCCTTTTGTTTGGCTCACGTAGATAAACTCTACCCAACGGAATCACTGGCTCTCTACACCCCAAAGTTGCATTCCTAAAAATATGTTGGAAATGCGGATGTTACTTAGTTAACCAAGACTCAACACAGTGGTTTTCATATAGTGGGCATAAGAATTATTTAGAGTCCCTTGTACAAATGCAGATTCCTAATCCTTGCCCCCCTCAGAGACTGTGATTCTGAGGATATGGGGTATTTTTAGGAAACTGCATTTTTAAACTGTTGCTCCGGGTGATTCTGGTGTAAGTAGTCAATGGACCACATTTTGACGAACACTAAATATAACTTGGTCACTTCTAAGAGCACCTTTTTGTTTGTTTGTTTGTTTCCTCATATGCACTGGGAGAATATTAGAAAAGCCTGAAGGATCTCTCAGTTCATCAGTCCAGTAGATCATTTCAGGCAATGGAATCAAGGAACCTTGGATTTCTTTGGATCTTGCAATAAGTCAGACCTGTGCTAGCCTATGGAGAGGTGAGGGTGAAAGACACTGTGTCTTGCTAAGCTCATAGCAGTAATTTCTGCAAACTTTGGTGATAAAACTATTTAACTGGGTTTTCAAGGCCCTCCAGAGTTTGGCCCTGGCTTATTTTTCCATGAAATCAGTACAGGAAATTTCTTCTTTGTTTAGTGTCCCCTGGCAAATGTTACCGCCTCCCCCACCCTTTTTACTGCAAAAGCAAATATTCTGGTAGGAATTTGTTAATTAAAACTGACACAATACAGATTCAAATGTTTATTGGCAAAGGTACATTCCTGAAGATGTTTAATACCTATGTTATATCTGCTTATTCTTTTGTTATACTTTCATTATACTTTGTTACCTGTAAGGATGGGTCATATACGGGATGCTGAAGGAAGGAACTACATCAAGGACAAGCTTTGTGGTGTCATCATGGAGTTGTTTCCTTCATAGAATTGCTTTCATTTGGCCTGATTTGTTAGCTAAGCTAAGGCTTTTTTGATCCTCAAGGTAATGATTATCATTCTTTCTTTCAGACAAGTTTCTGATAGGATTAAAGCCATATCCTGGCCTTCTGATTAATCTGCCTACCAAGAACTGAAATTCCTCTTGAAACTTAGTTAAAATTGATTGTTTCAAGGCTGTTGCTGGACCATCTTCTGGAAGCCACTCACTCAGAAGTAGACATTCTCATTACTCTCCATTTCTATATTGCTTGTGATTGGCCTATTCTATATTTATGTTAGCCAGACCAGGGCTTCCCAAATGCCATTCTAACTGGCTGTCAGAATTGTCTGGGAAGGTCCTCTTAAAGATACAGATTCCAGGGCAAGACATTCTAATGCCAGCCAGGTTTGACAACCGCTGATTTAGGCCGCAGTCAGTTGTCATGCTCGCTACTAACATTCCTTGCCTTTCCTTACATTGATTCATGTCGTACTAAAATCTCTGCTCTTCCGTCTTTTTGAATCCTTCAAGGACTAAAACATATCAGAATTTTATAGCTAGAAAAGATCTTAATAAATACTCATCCATGAATGGTACCAGTGGGGTGAACCAAATTCCAATGTAGTAGAGACAGTGTGTCTTCAAAATTGAAAGAGGTAAATTTGGACACAAAGGGAAGACAGTAAATTTTAGGGCCTCCACACTCCAAGGACCATCAAGTTAAAAATACAGGGCTTCCCTGGTGGCGCAGTGGTTGAGAATCTGCCTGCTAATGCAGGGGACACAGGTTCGAGCCCTGGTCTGGGAAGATCCCACATGCCGCAGGGCAACTAGGCCCGTGAGCCACAACTACTGAGCCTGCGCGTCTGGAGCCTGTGCTCCGCAACAAGAGAGGCCACGATAGTGAGAGGCCCGCGCACCGCGATGAAGAGGGGCCCCCGCTTGCCACAACTAGAGAAAGCCCTCGCACAGAAGCGAAGACCCAACACAGCCAAAAATAAATAAATAAACAAATGTGGGGTTTAAAGAAAAAAGAATATTATAAAAATAAAAATAAAAAAATAAAAGAAAATACAAAGAGTTCCCCAAAATATTTCTATGAATACAGTACAAGAGATTCATAATGGGTTACAAGTGAAAGTGAAGCGTTTGAAGCCTAGGCCTCGCCTTACAGATTTATGTTAAAGCATATGGTCATGTCCTTCCAAGCAGGGTGATGTTGTAATCAGAGAGTGACAATAGGACTGTGTTCCAGACTGAGTTCTGACTCAGTAAGGTGGTAATTACAACCCAGCTTATCCTTTGGGCCATTGAATCTGGCTTCTTCACTGTTACTCTGCCTTCCCTCCTTTCCTGTCTCTGCCCTCTCTTTTCATTTTCTTTTACTCTATTTTCCATCTTCTCTGTGTCAGTGGTAATAAGGAAGGTTTGATGGGTTTGGAGGGGTACAGATCAGTAGAGCTCTTCCTGCTGTTCTCTCCTTTCTCATTTGAAGCCTAGTTAGCCAATATTCTCTCAATATAATGTTATATGCCATGATGATGAGGATGATGATAATAACAGCATATTGTTATAGTGCTTTGAGTTTCCAAAGCACATTCAGATCGCATTATTTCATTTTATTTTTTACAATAGGAATATGAGATAGGCCAGGTTGGCTTTTTTCTTTCTTTCTTTTTTAATATCTAAATGCTTTGGAGTATAAGTGGCAACTTAAACTGTTACCCTCTTCCCACATAACCTTTTGTTGAGATTAGCTTCTTTAAGGAATTGAGAGTTTTGATTAGGAGAGGAGGACAGACCTACAGATAGTTTGGGAACTTAGTGTTCTCAGAAGTAACCCTGTATGAGATGTACTCCCAACATTTAGGTAGCTGGAGAGACCAGCAAAGAACACCAGGGAACAAAAGAGATTTTGGAAATGAAATTGAGGACTTTAAAAACTAGCTGCCTATGTAAAAACAAACTTCTTTTCATCATTCTCTATCTACCAGCCCACTACTACCAGGACTTTACTAGATCTTTGTGGGTTCGTCTGGATATTTACCCACTTTAAAAAAAAATTTTTTCTTTTCCTTGGAAAATGAATTCTAGTTTCTAGACAACTAATTTGGGAATACTATTTCTTTGTAATTTAGGGAGCATCTGTACATTTTAAAGTCTGTCCTTTGTTAGTAATATCGTCATAATCTTAACATATTAAGTTTGTACAGTACTTTTTATTTGTTTTGAGTACTCCATCCACACTGCCTCATCCCATATTTATGGAGATTCTACTTCATTTGTCTCAGTAATTACCTTTTTTTCATCCCAATTACTCTTATAGAAGCTGGAATGCCTTCTCCAGAATGGACCAAGAGGAAAAAGCAGACTTTGAAAATTGGGCATGGAGGGACTCTAGACAGTGCAGCCCGAGGAGTCCTGGGTAAGAGATACGAATGGAAGTTTGATGTAACTGCCACTTACATCAGAAAGAAATATTGATTAAGAACAGATAAAATTAACTAAGGCCGTGCCATTTTCAGTCTACTTTGGAATATTTCAGATCTACTGGATTTATAGTGCCATCTTCTCAAGAAGCCCTTGTATCATTTGGCACAAGGTATAGAAGGCTGTTAGAAATAGCCACTTTTATGTCTGGATGGACTTTGAGAAAGGGTTTGTATCTGTGCAGAAAAGAGTTAACATAGCGGGCCTGAAATCACTGTCTTTAGAAAGGCCTGCTTGCATCTGGGGGCTTGGATTTGGTTGTGTTCCCACCTTTCCCCATCCGATAAGGATGGGTTTACTGTGCCTTGACTGTTTGTGTGAACAGTGTGGTTTATGCTAAATGCCTGCTTTCTATCTTGGGATCTGGGATTTTGTCCCACCATGCAGGCAGAGGGTGTCTAGGTGACCATTCCTCTCATCCCCTCCAATAAAAACTTTGGGTGCTGAGTTTCTAATGGGCTCCCTTGAGCAGGAACATTGTACACATGTTATTCCTTGTTGGATTGTTGGAGGAAGGAATGTGCTCAAGTGTCCGCCCTCATAAGAGGGAGAGAGAATAAGGAACCTGAGTATGGATTTTCTCCAGTGTCTTTACCCTTAGGATACAGCTGTGTAACCTTAGGATGTCACGGTAGGTAAATCTTAGTCATGGATGAATCTTCCAGGGTGGGATAGTCTTGGGGACTCCTGACAAGGTATATGGCTCTTTGTTCTGCCTATATCGAATCTAACGCTGACATTAGCTCTCTTGAGAAGGCGAATCTTATAGTTCTTCAGAGGAAGTCACTCTGTCTTGGGGACATTAGTTGAATGTCTTATTGTATGTGGAGGAAAATTGATAGAATTGATTGAGGGGAGAGGAGTCATTTTTCCTTTTTTCTTCCCTCCTTTTTTTTTTTTTTTTTTTTGCATCTAGTAGAGGTTCTGGTCTATCTTTATAGACTGCTAAAGTGTTTATCCACTTGTAACTGTATCCACAGTCACAGAAATACATATGTTGGGATTCTCCCTATCTCCCCCTTCCCCACATACTAGAAAAATACTTTTATGGAACAATACTTAGCTTTTTATATGCCCTGGTGTTTTATATTTTATTGTATTCCATTTTTTAAAAAATGTTGATCATAATCCAGCAAATTGATTTCATGCTGCCCTAATGGATTGTGACTCATGCTTTAAAAAATACTGTGCTACATGATCCAATCCATTTTATTAGCGCTGAAATTAGATACAAATAAAAACAAACCTGATCTAAGCTAGCCAAAGGAAATGAATGCTTACTTAGAAGAAAAGGATAAAATTGGTGAATAAAATTGTATTTTTCAAGAAAATTAGAAGCAGTTTATGATTTTGCATTTTCTGAAATTACAGATTTTATTTGATGCATGTTGACAAAAACATCTTTACCTGAGGTTAAAATAGAAAAAAAACACATGGAAATTCATTTTCCTGAATTAGAGAACTTGAATAGGCAAATTCTGATACCTTAATTACTGTTTCTTATCATAACTAATAATAATCATTTATTGAGCACTTATTGTATGTGAGGTCCGTCCCATAGTTAGTGGCAAGGTCAGGAGCTGAACCTGGACCTGCTCAGTTTTAAAGTCTCTGTCCTAACCTGGGATGGCAAATACCTAGCACTCCTGCCTTTGTTCCCTGCTCCCCATGTCCATAGCAGAAATTACCAGTCAATCACAGCATTCTTTGCCATTGGTTCTAGAAGTGGCTTCAGGATTCTTACCAGTTCAGCTCTTCTAGAGTTGAAGCCTATTTATTATAACCTTCTGTTTTCTAAGGCACAGCACCATAAATCTAAGAAGGAAGAGGATAAAATGTGCTGCTGTGATAAGCAGAATAATGGCCCCCCTAAAGATGTCCGTGTCCTAATCTCCAGAACCTATGAGTATGTTAGGTTATGTAACGAGGGGGCATTAAAGTTGCACGTGGAATTAATGTTGTTCATTAGTTGACTTTAAGAGATATCCTGGAATATCCTGGTGGATCCAGCGTAATCAGAAGGGTCTTTAAAAGTGGAAGAGGAGGCAGAAGAGTGTCAAAAAAGATGTGGCGATGGAAGCAGAGTTTGTAGTGATGAGATTGCTGGCCTTGATGAGGAAGGGGGCCATGAACCAAGGAAGATGAACAGCTTCTAGAAGCTGGAAAAGGCAAGAAAACTCCTCTAAGAAGGCTCCAGAGAAAGATTTTCCCCTAGGGCCTCCAGAAAAGAATGCAGTTGTGCTGACACCTTGATTTTTATCGTAGTAAAACCCACCTTAGACTCCTGACCTCTAGAACTGTAGGATAATAAGTTTGTTTTGTTTTAAACCACTATGTTGGTAATTTATTACAGCAGCAATAGGAAACTAATATACCCATCTATTATAAATCACTTAAAATGGAAATTGAGTTTTTATACACCATTTTATTTGTTTTTTGTTTTTTGCGGTACGCGGGCCTCTCACTGTTGTGGCCTCTCCTGTTGCGGAGCACAGGCTCCGGATGCGCAGGCTCAGCGGCCATGGCTCATGGGCCCAGCCGCTCCGCGGCATGTGGGATCTTCCCGGGGTGGGGCACGAACCCGTGTCCCCTGCATCGGCAGGCGGACTCTCAACCACTGCGCCACCAGGGAAGCCCTATACATCATTTTAGAAGTTATTTTTTAACTTTAGAGGTTAGAAAATTACAGTGAAAAAATTTAGAAAATACAAAAAAAGTTGAAAATAAAACTTATACATTTTCTACCTTCCAGCAATAATCACTGTTAACATTTTTGTTATATTTCTTCCTAGCTTTTTGTCTATGCAGAATTTTTAAGTTGACCTGTTTTACTGTATGTATGTACATTGTATCCTTTTTTTACTTAACATCATAACATAGCATTTTTTCATGTTAATTAAAAAAATTTGTAAATTTTTTCTTTTTTTAGACTTTATTGAGGAATAATTGACCAATATAATTGTATATGTTTAAAGTGTTGAAATCATATCAAGTATCTTCTCCAACCACAGTGGTAAGAAACTAGAAATCAATTACAGGAGGAAAGCGATATTAAATAACACACTTCTGAATAATCAGTGGGTCAAGGAAGAAATCAAAAGGGAAATCAAAAAATATCTTGAGACAAATAAAATGCAAATACAACATATTAAAACTTATGGGATGTGGCAAAAGCAGTTCTAAGAGGGAAATAAACATTATTTTTAATGGCAATATCATGTGATGTCATATTGATTTAACCATTTCCTTATTTGAGGTCATTGGAGGTTATTACCAGTTTTGTTAGTAGGACTGATTTTGTAAGGATCATCTTTATGAATAAAACTTCCTCTTTGTTTTGGATTATTAAGATAGATTCCTGGAAGTGGAAAGATACTGGTCTTTTCAAGTGATTGCAAGGGTCTTGGAGAGTTAGATAAATGGCCGTAGAAACTTCCAACTGCAAAATGCTTTGGAATTAACATGTGTAATAGACTTGCCGTCCCTAAAGTGACTCTCATCATAAATAAATTCAATGATTTGAGAATAGAGTATTAGGACATTTGTACAGGTTTGGAGACAGTGGCTTTATTTTTTTATAGAGAAACATCTGAGCACAGAAAACTTGGGAGATAGAGTAGTAATTGTGAGACAGTACTTGGAAAATCCTGGTTTTCATTCATTATTCTAATTCTGCACACTTTTTCAAACTGTTGTGTATTTGCTTATGCTTTTCCTCTCAGATAAACTGCTCATCTCTGTCTTCTTTAGTTGTAGAAATCCTACTAACCTTTCCTGATTTGGTTAAAATGCTGTCTCCTACATGTGAAGCCTGCCCACTTGCTTTTTTATATTGCCAGTGTAAAACTTCACTGTATTCTTTGTTTTTGTTAACTCACTGAGGGCTAAAACCAGGTCTTATTTATTTCTGTACGTATACAATAAAATTTTGAACGGTGGAATGGGAAAAAGCTGAATAAAAATTCTGTCCCATAAACTGCCCCTTGAATGAAAAGCTGCTGGTTGGCTAGGTCTCAACTCCAGTTAATTTTTCTATATACCACTTCTGTATTAGTCTTCCTAAAATTCTGCTTTCACTAATCACCTAACTTCAATGGGCCTTGGTCTTCTTGGATATAAAATGAGAGCGTTAAGCTGGGTAACTCTAAGATGCCTTCTTGTTTCATTCTGGATCACTGAACTAGCACAGAAATCATCATCAGTCCAGCATTTAAACCATGATAGAATCAAACACATCAGCCTGCTCTTAAGACGCCCTGCACTCTGGTTGAGAAACCCACTGTGCTCATCCTTGTATCTGAGAATTTGTCAGTTTGTTCCTTCCTTAGAACATGCTTCTCTCTTGTCTGCATCTTCAAATCCTGTACATCCTTTAAGCCCTAACTCACACTAAATGTTTGAATGAAGCATTCTCTGGCCTCTGTAGCCATTTAGAGTGCTCCCTCCTTTGACCTCCTACAGCAGTTATTCTCTCGGTGTTCATTTTGACACAATCATATACCGTTGTATTGTTATTTAGAGTTATTCACTCATTAATTCAGGCAACAGTTTTTTGAGCACTTGCAGTTTCCCTTATCTGTATTGTATTTTCCCCATCAGATTATAAGCTCTTTCAAAGTCAGGAAATGTGCTGTTCCATTAAAAGTGTTCTTCTTGGCATTGAGTGCATGGTAGCTCCTTGCAAAATATTGATTGGGGATTCTTGAATGGAATAAAATTGAATTGAATCTTTTATTATTGTACAAAGTTTTTGCCTCCACAGCAGCTGCTGTTATTTGAAGAGTGCTATGCTCAACAGAGGATCCTGAAGGCAGACAGTTTCTATGTTGGTCCTTGAACCAATATGCCTGTCAGAGAAGCCGAGAGAGGCGGGGGTTTGGGATGGACTTGATGAAGGAGTTGGGATGTGAGCTGTGTTTCAAAGGATGGACTTTGAATACTTTACTAAGGAGTTGGTACTGTAGGCATTGGGACCCTATTGAGGATTGTTTGGGGGCTTTGTGCAGTATAGGTTTTCTGAAATGGTATGAATTGGGAGAGGAAGGGATAAGATGTAGAATAGCTAGGTTTACAGTATATAGGCTGATTTAGGCTGGTGGCAGTGGGAAGAATGCCTAGATGAGTAAGGTGGCAGGGAGGATGAGAGGAAGGGGGTCTGCTGTTAGTCTGGTTTGAACTTTAACTCCACCATTTACTAGTTGTGAGGTGCTGGGCAAAGTTCTTAGTCTCTCTATGCCTCAGTTTCCTCACCTATCAAATGGGGTTAATTGTATTATCTTTCAGGGTTGTTATAAGGATTAAATGAGCTAATGAATGGAAAACATCTAGAGTAGAATTTGATTCATAGTAAACTCAGTGAATTTGCTATAAATATTCATGATAATTCTTTTAGCTTGCCAGTCATTTCTCCTTGTTGCTTATAATTCTGAATTGTGGTGGTTATATTGTGTTCTTTTACAAAATTGTATCCATTAATGAGAAATACTTCAATTCTTACAAAAATTTGCTTGCTATTAGGTGAAGAAATGATTATGTCCTCTCATCCTTGGCTGGTGAAATGTGTTGTCAGAAGGATAATGTTTGAAATTGAGGAGACGTGAGCCATTGTACTTTGTGTACGGCCTACACGAACATACACTCTCCAGGCTCTCATTTTACCCTGTATTCTTTTTTGTGTTGGGTTGATTTGTTGTTTCTATTTTCTTGGTTGTATGCTACTGGGCACTAATCATCTTTAAATGGTTCATTAGTTATGATGATGGCTTTTGCTTTGTTTAATAATGAACTCTGTCAAATATTTTATCATACCAAGATTAATTGTACCATGTATTTTCACTGATGCCCATATAAAATTCCAGTGAGTCCTTTGAGGTTTTTCCAAAACTTTTTGTTATCTAATTGTCTGGATTGAGGTTTCTATTATGTTTCACACTTCGGAAAAGGAAAAAAAGTCTCCCACTTGCACTTCAGAATTTCTTACTTGCAGGACAAGTTCAACCGATTGGAGTAATAGGAGTCCTCACATTATGCTAAATAAATGGTTTTCCAACTTTACATTACATATGCCAAGAAATTATGACCAATGTATGTCATAAAACATTTCTAAAACCTAGTTTTACAATAGAGTGTCATGATATTTCTTTCTTTGATTTGTAGTGGTTGGAATTGGAAGGGGAACAAAACTGTTGACCAGTATGTTGTCAGGGTCCAAGGTAAGAATACTGGAATGGTTCTGTTTTTCTTCAGTGTTTTCTTAATGACCCAAGTGTTGGATTTTATCAGTTAAAAAATAAGCTGTATAAATTGCATGAATGTCAACACTGAATATTAAACACAATGTCTATAATCATGATATCTGAGATTCAAAATATTGAGACTATAAATTAGTGATTTAAAAACAAATTTGACTCATAGAAGGAAAACTTTTGTGATGCCCATAATTTAAACATATATGTATTTAGGTTCTTTTGGGTTTTTTTTTTGTTTTGTATAATCGTATTTCTTCAATGAAAGGGAACTTATAGATCATAAATTCTACCAGAAGATTTTTTTTTTTTTTGTGGTACGTGGGCCTCTTACTGCCGTGGCCTCTCCCGTTGCGGAGCACAGGCTCCGAACGCGCAGGCTCAGCGGCCATGGCTCACGGGCCCAGCCGCTCTGCGGCATGTGGGATCTTCCCAGACCGGGGCACGAACCCGTGTCCCCTGCGTCAGCAGGCGGACTCTCAACCACTGTGCCACCAGGGAAGCCCGACCAGAAGATTTTTTTAAACCTTGGAATTTTTGTAGAAGCAATACCATTTTGTAAACCATGCAATTTCCAACAAAAGATATGCTTTTTTCAATGGTTATAAAATGTTTACTAAATAAAAGAATGGGGCCTCTTTAAGATGATGTTACATAATTCCTTGACTAAATCCGAAAGCATCTTTCGAGGTATTTGCTAGGAGAGGGAGGAGGGGTTAGGCAGAGGCAGGAGAGGCTCTAAACCTGTTGAGTGAGAACCCTCATCGAAATAGCAGGGGAGCCCTAAGACAAGTCTAGATGTCAGTGTTTGACCTCTCAGGGCCTCTCAATTTTTCCTTAGGAAAAATGGTTTTGATTCTCTCAAGGGTCTCTTCTAGCATTAAAAGAGATAATAATATCTGTATTCTAATTAGCAACTAGGTGCTGGTTTTGATAGTTGGGGCCAGGGGCCAGTGAAAATGCCTGTGGAAGGAAGATTAATATGCCACTAGTTAGGGAAGAATTTCAGCAATTTCCTGGACTAAACTTTTTATTTGTTTTAAAACTGTTGCTTCAAGCAGGATATAAATAGTTTGGATAAAGTGGTTTTGTCTAAATTGTTTCTTTAAAAAAAAAAAAATGTGGTCAAAGACCATTTAAAAAACTTCCTATTTCATTGCAGACTGATTGATGACTTTTATAAAATACAGTTAAAATGTTATGGCAAGGTCAAATTGCTAAAGAAGTTTCTAAGCACCTTCATTTTCTGAACTTATCTCATGGTGGATACTGGCCCCTGGGCCATACTCTGAGTGCCAGGGGTCGAAGTAAGCTTTTCTTAAAATAAAAAGCCCTGGAGAGCCTGTTGCCTTTGACATCCCATTTTAGTTATTAACTGGCCTAAAAACCTGTGTCTTTCAGTTGGGAAGGATCTTAATACCTTAGATAAATGGAAAAATTTCCATGCAGCTTGCTCTGCAGTTTTCAAAATATTGGTGTTGAAAAATCAGAGTATAAAAATTGTGTTAGAGTGGAGGAGTTTGACAGTTTTACAGTAAGTTTGAACATTGTACTGACCCATGGAGTTTAGAATCTGTTTCTGTTACAGGATTTGCCAGTTGCTTGATATATGTTTCTTAATTCTAAAATATAAACAATGGTTACCTTGATACAGGATTATGGATGATTTTATTTTATTTTTTCACATTATTTGGTGTTCTCCAAAACCTTTACAATCTTTATAATAATAGCAAAAAGGTATATTTACATTAAGGAATGTGTTTGTTTTCTTTTTCCTCCCAAGATAAAATACGTGAAGTTCACTGGAATATTCATTATCCAGCCCTCCCCTCCAAAACCACAAGTACATGTAACACACTATATGTTGTTGAAAGGTTTTACATGTAAATTCCAGGCATATTTCCAGAAATTTGATGACTGGAAATATAAATACATCATTGGCTCTGGCTTAAGTTTATTTATCACAAACCATTTTGGTATTCAGCTAGGAAAGCTGAATGTCATACGGTGAAATCACCGATCCTCAGATGACTGTAAAGTAAATAGAAAATCCCAGGTGCATCTTATTATAGAGACCTAGTTCTTGGGTGTTTCATGTTTCAAAAATAAGCGTTTTGGGGCTTCCCTGGTGGTGCAGTGGTTGAGAGGCCTCCTGCCGATGCAGGGGACACGGGTTCGTGCCCCGCCCCGGGAAGATCCCACATGCCGCGGAGCGGCTGGGCCCGTGAGCCATGGCCGCTGAGCCTGCGCGTCCGGAGCCTGTGCTCCGCAATGGGAGAGGTCACAACAGTGAGAGGCCCGCGTACCGCAAAGTAAATAAAAAATAAGCGTTATTATCTTGTTAGCTATTTGTGTTTCTTATACTTTTAATTTTAGATTATGTACTTGTTGAAAAAATTAAATCTTTTAAATTTTACCTTTAAGTATGTTGGACACTACACTTTTATCAAAAGTAGTTAAAAGCTGTTAATGAATTTTTAAAAAAATTATTTATTTTATTTATTTATTTTTGGCTGTGTTGGGTCTTCGTTGCTGCGCTCGGGCTTTCTCTCGTTGTGGCGAGCGGGCGCTGCTCTTCGTTCCAGTGTGCGGCCTTCTCACTGCGGTGGCTTCTCTTGTTGCGGAGCGCGGGCTCTAGGCGCGCGGGCTTCAGTAGTTACAGCACGTGGGCTCAGTAGTTGTGGCTTACGAACTCTAGAGTGCAGGCTCAGTAGTTGTGGCACACGGGCTGAGCTGCTCCGCGTGTGGGATCTTCCCGGACCAGGGATGAAACCCGTGCCCCCTGCACTGGCTGGTGGATTCCCAACCACTGCACCACCAGGGAAGCCCTGTTAATGAATTTTTAAAAATAGATTTTGTTTTTTGGGCTTCCCTGGTGGCGCAGTGGTTGAGAGTCCACCTGCCGATGCAGGGGACACAGGTTCGTGCCCCGGTCCGGGAAGATCCCACATGCCGCGGAGCAGCTGGGCCCGTGAGCCATGGCCGCTGAGCCTGCGCGTCCGGAGCCTGTGCTTCGCAACGGGAGAGGCCACAACAGTGAGAGGCCCGCGTACTGAAAAACAAAACAAAACAAAACAAAACAAAAATAGATTTTGTTTTTAGCACTGGCTGTAATCTTGGAGATCTTATGCAGTGACTCACAAAAATTTTTTGACGAAGACCCATAATAAGAATTCCATTTCACACATGACTCTATATATCAATTCATGTATAAGAACCAAAAATTTTATCAGACAACTTTAACCCTATGTACAGTGTACTCTTGATATCTTTCTTTCATTTAAAAAATTGTCGGCAGCCTTCTAATGGGGCACAGACCTGCTGTTTGACCTCATATTTACTTTTTCCACTTTTACAGATGAATTTTTTTTTTTTTTTTTTGCGGTACGCGGGCCTCTCACTGTTGTGGCCTCTCCCGTTGCGGAGCACAGGCTCCGGACACGCAGGCTCAGCGGCCATGGCTCACGGGCTCAGCTGCTCCGCGGCATGTGGGATCTTCCCGGAGCGGGGCACGAAACCGTGTCCCCTGCATCGGCAGGCGGACTCTCAACCACTGTGCCACCAGGGAAGCCCTGCAGATGAATTTTTATTTGCATCACAGTTCTACTAGAAAAATTAGACTTTTAGTATGTGTAGAGTGGGGTTACCTCAAGAGTAGAAATATTTAGTTCTAGGATGGCAGATATTCGCTGTTCATGTTATAGCCATATCGTAATACACCGTTGCCTCACCATCCAGTCCTAAGGAGAGACATTGTTGATTG
>NW_006797481.1:6338391-6370055 GCF_000442215.2 Lipotes vexillifer | reverse complement strand
CCAAGAAATATCCTTAGAATCCTGTTCAATGTAATAAATACCAGTTCATACAACACTATCAATTAATGGGTGGAGTGCTGACCTTTACCTAAAATCTTTAGGCCATGAGATTAATTTGCCTCCATTTTGTGAAGACCACAGATTATTTAGACCACCCCACTCCTTTCATGCATTCCTTCCCAATCAGATTGGAGTAAGATTTAAGAAAAGAGCCCTTCCTTGTCTTTGTCATTAGCTTTCTCTCTTGTCATATGGTAAAAGCCTTGCTCTGCCAATGATCAACTTTCTCTTGAGTCATTTTTTTCTCACTGCATTCTCTTTTGGGATTATGAGTGTAATGTGTACATAAAGCATATAGGTTTTCTGTACAGTGCAGGTTATACAAAAGTTGCTCAATAAATACTGTTATTACTATTCTCAAGTGTTTCACTATCCCCAAATCTCTCTCTCCTGAGTTTCAGGCCTCTTGGGTCCCTCTGGCTACATGTTCCATAGACATTAATTTTATTCAAGCAATTTCTGTTGGAAATCTTGAATACAGTTAATTTCGTTGCTTTTATTTCTATCTGTGATTTTTGGTGGCCTAGGCAAAAATACGACATTCATTAGAAAGAGAAAGCATGCCAGTTTTTTAATGAAGAGACTTTACTCTGGGCATTATAGTCAGAAAGAAATTTCTTACAGTAAGGAATATAGAGTGACAGATAGTGGATCTCAAAATAGTTTACAACAGGTGAAGAAGTGGATCTGCACGAAATATAACTTTGGTAAAAGGATTCTAAGGGGGTTAGGCTAATACATCCCTTTGACGTAACTTGATCTAATTATGGAATATAGATTACCTAGAAGAAGGCAATAGATGCATAGTCCCTTTACTCTCTTCCCTAAATTATACTTTCTTTAAACCAGTCATTCAGCAGAATCTGGATGACAGATGTACTTTGAAGTAACAGACTTTGATGAGGTTTTGGAGTATTATCTTTATTAGCTTTCTATATTGCTGATTAAAAGTTGGTTACTTATATGTGCTTTTGAAACCAGTGAGCAATGGAAGGGTTGATGTTCTATTAGGAAATCATTGACGCCATATAAAGACTCTTAACTAGCATTTTACAGGTATATAAGGTATATATATATGCAGAGATAAACCATAATAGTACCTGTAGGCAAAGCCAACATTTCATCAGAAAGTAGCTTTGTATCCCCCTCCAACCCTTGAACAAGTGTTATCATTGGGATACACAAACTTTTCCCCTGGGATATTTCAGAGGGCAGTAATTTTCCCCAGGTGTACAGTAGCATTTTTAGGTTAACCAGTCAATGTCAACTGTGAAGTGTGACTTGAATAATGTTCCTCTGAAACTTAGCAACTCTCGGAGATTAGAGCATCTCTAATCTACTTTCTCCAGAGGTAGTCTAATTTGTACCTTTTCTTTACACTCTATTAATATTCATACATTTCATAAGTACTATATTGAAAATTTTGAAGGACTTACATTTATGAACTGTATAGAGCTATTGCTTTTTAATGAAGATATTCAAAACCACATGTTTTCGGTGTGGTGGCGTAATAAGCTTATCATTAATAAACATAATTCTGCAAAGTTCTCCAGCTTAAATTGCTCAGTGTAACTACATATTCTTTTCAGTGGGAATTATATTCCTTGCATTTTTCTCACTGCTTCATGTGAACCTCCAAATAAAATTTGAATTTGATCGAAAGAGAGGAATACAAAGGACATGTAGTGTAAGTGTGGCCTGAGATGGGAAGCAGAACAGTCCTCAGTTAACTCAGTGATCTTGTGAATCTTCTTCACTTGTGAATAATGAGCAGTTCTGAGAAGTGACTTTTATCCTTTCACAGAGCTTAAGAAGTAGCAGTTTCTCTTTATTAAGAAACACATATGTACATTACTTATGCTATCCTAGTTTCGCCTTATTTTCTACGTATTTAGCTTTTGTTTAAATGCATAAACAAGTTACTAAGATTACTCTTGGTATTTCATGTAAGAAGTAATAAATTGATTAATTAAAAATTAATTTTACTTTTAAGTATGGTAAAATCATTGAATCTTGAGATGACTAGGTAGGGGATTATTGTACCATTCTCTCTACTCATAGGTGTATTTGAAAATTTTCCTTCAAAATCAAAACTGCCCAGTAGAAAACTGGTTTAAAAAAATTTGTTTTTACAGTAACAGTATATTTATAAGCCATGATTATCAATAAAATCAGGCTTTTCCTTGTCATGTTGGCTGGTGTGGGAAGTTTGTGAATGTTCCTCAATCTGTACAATACTTCCCACCTATCAGAAACTAACAAAGCGGGGCTTCCCTGGTGGCGCAGTGGTTAAGAACCCGCCTGCCAACGCAGGAGACACGGCTTCGAGCCCTGGTCCGGGAAGATCCCACATGCTGCAGAGCAACTAAGCCTGTGCACCACAACTACTGATCCTGCGCTCTAGAGCCCGCGAGCCACAACTACTGAGCCCGTGTGCCACAACTACTGAAGCCCGCCTGCCTAGAGCCCGTGCTCCCAACAAAAGAATCCACCACAATGAGAAGCCCACTCACTGCAACTAGAGCAAAAAGCACGTACGAAGACCCAATGCAGCCAAAAATAAATAGATAAATAAATAAATTTATAAAAAAACTAACAAAGCAATTACAGTCTATTGATTTTTGACTTTATTTTGTATCAGGTAGTATTAGTAAGGTTCTGTATAAACTTTAATACATGCATAACAGTTCTTCTTTACCTTATGGCCTATTTCTCTCCCTTGTTTCTCTTCCTCTAGAGGTATATTGCCACTGGCGAACTGGGGAAAGCCACTGACACGCTAGATTCTACAGGGAAAGTAACAGAAGAAAAACCTTACGGTATGAAGTTCATCTTAGGTAGTCCTTGTTTTTAATATTTAGAGAAAGTTTCTCTGAATTCAGAATTTAAAATAAATCTCATATTCCCAGTGATTTTAATTGTCAGTACATTTCTTTGGGTTAAGAAGGTTGGAAAAATGTATTTGATTGTTTGGTATGTCTGTTAATAAAGATTTATAATAATTACCTCTTTTCCTATGATCAGTTTTTCTTTAATGTGCAGAATTCTTCCAAATAACTCCCTTGCCAAAAACCATTTATAGCTAGGATTTAGGACATTTTTCCTAATGAATGTGAAACAAAGCAGAGAAACTCTCTTGCTAGATTTTACCTGCATCTTGCCATTGTTGTTGTTTTGGTTTTGTTTTTTATAATTATCTCTTAGCTGTTGAAATAAATGTACTAGGTTTAGTACTTTAAAACTGATCATATTTCTATGCTTTTGGAGTATGTAAAAAGATAAGACAAAAGGAAAGCTGTTTCTCTAGCAATAAAGCAGAACTCATTGGGGCCCACCTTAATTTTTCTACCATTCCTTCTTGCACTACTTTAAGGAAGGATAGATAAATGAAATGGTTTCCTAGCAATTCTCATAGTGCTTATGCTATTTATAAAGCAGCAGTTGTGGTTTTTGTACAGTCAGTTCACCCACATTATTGTGTCATCAATTGTGAATTATTTGTAAGCTTCCTGGGTTTCTTTTCTGCCTGGGCTTAATGTTATCTTTTTTTAATGTACCTATAGGCAGTCTAGCATCTGCTTCCCTATGTTTTTGTGTTGAGTGGTCTTAATATATATTACATATTACCCTAGTAGTGAGACCAACCTTCTTGTTCATAATAGCTTCACTTGTCCTGTTAACATTGGCTTAGTATCTTGCATGATTAATCAAGCACCAAAATGAAAAGAAAAATCACTGATTTATTTCGAGTCTTTTAAAAATAGATGTTGAATTAGCCTTGAAATTATTATTATTATGGAATAATAGCAGATGCTCACTTAATGGAAACCCAACTGCAATCTTCAGCCAGAATGCTTTTAAGATTCAGGTGGCCTAGGAGGATGTCAGCGATTTCCAGAGTATCCTACAGTATATGTCGGTACACATATAATTAGAAGAATGGTGAGGAAGTAAAATTGGTGAGACTTGGTTGGATGGGGTAATGACAGAGAGGAGGTTGTTAACCACAACCTAGGTTTCTGGGTTGTAAAACTGGTTACATGATGGTGCAGTTCGTTGAGTAGGTGATATTAGAAGAGGACCAGGGTGATGAAACTACTTAAACATACTCTTCCTTCCTGCCCTTAAGCATTTTGGAATTTTTACAAACTCTACTTTGTATTGTATCATTTATAACCTTATTTACTTACCTTAAAGAAAGCATATTAGTTTGTTAAAATCATCTCATTATAATCTTGAAAAGCAACTTTCTTTAGGCCCTGAAAGGGAGAGCTCCCTATAGTTTATTGAATAGTATTTGTAGTCCCAGAAAATGAGAGCTCAGAGAATTTTGCTGATTGACATGATTTTTCTGTATGATTTCTGTAAATCAGTAAATGTTTGTCATCTGTTTAAGCTCTACAGCAGGGTACCAGGGGGAAGACAAATATAAGACCTACCCTGTTTCCTTAAGGAACTTCTGTCATATAGAGAACTAGGACCTATGTTCTCAACCCTCTTTGAACTAATACGAAGACCTATAACCTATATTTTCTAATGGCTTCTTTATTATCCTGAAATAAAAGTCAGAGTATTCTCCACTACCTACACGTTAAAAAAAAAAAACAATGTTAATACAGTAAGTGGACTATAAAGAAGAGATAAAGGTAATTTATAGTAAAATAGATACATCATTATGTAAATACACAGATATTACTACATGGAAAGTCTTCATGAAGTAGTCATATATATATTATATATAACAGATACTTATACATAAATCACCGTGAATGCCACAAGTCAAATGCGGACTGACAGGAATGTTGTACTGATGACTCAGTGCTGGAAAGTTCAGTATATGTGAGACTGTACAAAACATTCTGCGTTTAAATGGGAACTGGAGTTATGTTCTAGCCTAAGGTCATTATAAACAGACTTTCACCCACATGAACATCTGGCAGACCTCCAGAAGTCATGAAGGGCATAGGACAGTTCTTCACTGTGCTGTACCACTGCACATTGCAGGAAATCCAGCATCCCTGGTCCTTGCCTATTAACTGCTGCTGATGTCGTCACCCTACCCAGTCATTATAACAATCAAAAGTACGGTTCTTAATTAACCTGTTGAGAACAACTGACATCTGGATAAAGTAAGGCAGTATGCAGTAAATGGCAAGTGAATGATCTTAGGTCATTTTATCCTATCTAGACAAATAATATTTTTAGCCATAGAAAATGAGTCTGTAGCTCAGTAGACGCAACGTTCAAACGATATTAATAGGGCCCTTTCTTTTATTCTCTATCCTGACACCTTCTGTTATTTCTGAACAGTGTTTTTCACCATTTATTAAAAATCAATCTTTGTGCTAAGTACCAAACTATCTTAATTGCTATAGTTTTAGAATAAGTCTTGTTATCCGAAAGAGCAAGTTTTCCTACCTTTTCTATTTATTTATTTATTTTTGGCTGCGTTGGGTCTTCGTTGCTGCGCGCAGGCTTTCTCTAGTTGTGGTGAGCGGGGGCTGCTCTTCGTCGCGGTGCGCGGGCTCCTCATTGCGGTGGCTTCTCTTATTGTGGATCACAGGCTCTAGGTGCTTGGGCTTCAGTAGTTGTGGGACACGGGCTCAGTAGCTGTGGCTCGCGGGCTCTAGAGCGCAGGCTCAATAGTTGTGGCGCATGGGCTTAGTTGCTCTGCAGCATGTGGTATCTTCCCGGTCTAGGGCTCGAACCCGTGTCCCCTGCATTGGCAGGTGGATTCTTAACCACTGCGCCCCAGGGAGGCCCTGCTACCTGACTTTTATAGATTTTCTTTTATAGGTTTTTTTATAGCTTTCTTATCAAAGTAAGGAAATGGTTTTCTATTCCTAATTTGCCATTTGTTTTTTTAATCATGAGCAGCCATTGAATTTTATCAATTTTTTTTTTTTGTCTGTTGATTTTCCTCCTTAGTCAAATATTAAACTAGCTTTACATTTCCAGAATAATCCCAGCCTGATCATAATATGCTATCCTTTACATAAATTGTTGGATTTAGTTTGCTAATATTTAGTTTAGAATTTTTGCGTTTTTGTCTATGAGTGAGATTACCCTGTATTTTTCCTTTCTCTTAATGTCCTTGACTGGTTTTGATATCAGGGTTATACCAACCTCATAAAATGGGCTGGGGAGTATTCTCTCTCTCTTTTTTTTATTCTCTGGAAGAATTTATGTGAGATTGGCATTATTTCTTTTTCTACTGTTTGGTAGAATTTACTGGTAGACATCTGATTCTGGAGTTTTCTTTATTAGGAAGCCTTTTAATCATGGATTAGATTCCTTTACTAGCTATCAAACTTAATATTTTTTATTTCTTGTGTCATTCTAGATAATTTTTCCCCTAGGAATTTGTCCATTGCATCTCAAATTTCCAAGTTATTGGTATAAAGTTGTTCATTGTATTCCTTTAAGATTTTTCTTTTTATTTTGAAATAATATCAAACTTAGATAAAAGTTGCAAAAATAAAGCCATATTTTTATAGATTTCAATGTACAGGTCTTTCACTTCTTTTGTATATGAAATCTCTAAGTACTTCGTTTTTTTAACGGTATTATAAATTGGACTTTTTAAATATCAATTTCTGATAGTTCATTGCTAGATATACATAGATGGAGATGACTTTTGTGTATTAATCTTATGCCTTTCAGCCTTGCTGAACTCACTTATTAATTCTAGTCACTTTTGTATAGATTCCTTGTTAGGATGGGTCTAAAGTAGACTTTTTTTTCAGGTCTGCATTAGCCCTACTCCAAAGGCATGGCTTTTCTTGGGTGTCTGTCGAGTGCTTGGGTATTCAGCAAAGTTTCATTATTCTGAGGGGTTGGAATTTGGACATCTTCCAGCCTTGTAAGAGGTTTGGTAGTAGCTCTTTTTTTGACTTTGTTAAGACTCACTGTATATATGCACAGCTTGGAATTTAGCCAGTTTCAGGTGGACCCCTATATACATCACTTTCTCTGTGTAATGCTCTCAAATTCCAGCTGCTGCCGCTTCCCCAAATTCTGATCTTTGCTCAGTGCTTTGTTTGTTATTCCCCTCCCTGCAGTACAGTTCAGAAAGCACCCCCAAGCAAAAGCAAGTGATTGTGGGCCTTACCTTGTTTTTTTCCCCTTCTCTCAGGGATGATAGTCCTTGCTATGTGTTGTCTAATGTTTGAAAACAATTGTTTGCTGTATTTTTTCCAGTTTAACAGCTGCTTTTGGTGACAAGGCTTCTCCAGTAACCATTTAACTCTATCCTGGGTGAATTTTTTTTTTAAGCCTTTATTGAATTTGTTTACAGTATCGCTTCTGTTGTTTATGTTCTGGTTTTTTGGTCATGTGGCATGTGGGATCTCAGTTCCCCGACCAGGGATCGAACCCACACCCCCTGCATTGGGAGGCAAAGTCTCAACCACTGGACTGCCAGGGGAGTCCCTGAATATTGTTTTTAAATCCGTCATCCTGCTTTTATCTCCATAGTTCAGTTAAGTACCAGCTTTCATGTTGGAAGTTCACTGGAAGAGCCAATAAATTTTAAGCAAATAATAACATGTAACATGGTCTTGTATATATTAATTTTATGGGAGTGACTTTTAAAAAAATTAATTTCAAATGAATACTATCACATTGATGATTTATTCATTTGCTAAACAAAGAATAATTACTCAAGTTCTATGGTACTTCTGTCCTACCTATCATCTTCTACTGAAGGTCCTTCTTTTGGCCAGTTATTGGATATACTTGCTTTAGAGATTTTATTCTTGATTTCTTTTTAAATCCTTTGGAGGTAGAGTCTTTATTCTTGTAGGGACAATTATTATTATTTGGATCAGGCTAGTATCATGTTTCAGATATAGCCAACATGCTTCACTACATATTAAAAATATCTGAAATATTATATTTGCTTTTATTGTAAAATAACTTGCTGCATAGGCTTTCTGTCTGGTGATTTGAACATCAAATGAATGATTCCTTGGTGACTTTTTTTTTTTTTTTTTTTCGGTACGCGGGCCTCTCACTGCTGTGGCCTCTCCCGTTGCGGAGCACAGGCTCCGGACGCACAGGCCCAGCGGCCATGGCCCACGGGCCCAGTCGCTCCGCGGCACGTGGGATCCTCCCGGACCGGGGCACGAACCCGCGTCCCCTGCATCGGCAGGCGGACTCTCAACCATTGCGCCACCAGGGAAGCCCCTCCTTGGTGACTTTTAAATGCTCTTTTAACCTGGAGATTCTGTTATTCATCAGCAAATTAAATTCAGCAAGAATGTCTTTAGTACCATCTTAATTGTGTGCATTATATAAAAGGAAAAGCTATCTTTGTCTTTAAGGAGATAAGAATTCCATTGGTGAGGTAATACCTACATATTTATAGTAGGTAACAGTTAAAAATTGTGAATGATTAATTTCAGAACGAACAGCAAAACCATAAATGCCTAGGATGCATGGCAGAAGTAGAATGAGAAAGAGTACATCTTGTCACCTTGTGTGAGGGAATATCAGTAAAAGAGAGCCACTGAAGCAGGACAAAGGAGCACGCATTGGCAGGAATGTCAGTAAAGACACCAGTTTGGCGGAAGTAGAAAGCTGTTTGGTCTTATTTTTAAAATGTGTGGCAGACTAGATTGTGAACTGTAGCAATTTTATCAACAGTGGCATTTCTTTCAGCAATTGCCAGCATGGTGGTAGTGTTGGCTGTCTAGATTTGGAAGTTTTGCATAACTAAGGTGCCACCAGTAATTATGTTTTAATGTTTCAGTAGAGTAAAAAATTTTCATGGAAAAATCCATTCATATCATGAGATACATCTGTTTGAAAAGCAGTTTGAACAGAATAGGCTTTTCAGATCTGTCTTTTTGGAGCTAGGTGTTGGAGAAATTCTTTTGAGCTCTGTAGCTCTCCTCTGAGTCTAGTAGATTCTGGTCTTTTGTTCATGTTTAGCTTGTAAGGATCAAGGTCACACTGAGGTTTACCACTCTCTTGCTGTATTGATATTAATCTGGACATGTCCCATGGTGTCTTTTAACTTTTATTCTGGTGTTCAAACAGTAATTCAAAGCACGTTAGTTAGTTTTTGTTTAATATTGTTCAAATAAAATCAAATGTGACATGTATACACCAGAATAAAAAGTTTAAATAAATTTCCTACAAAGTGAAAAAGAAGACTGTAATTTCTTTCCATTGCTATAACCTAAACAAGTTATAGAATATTTCTGTAACTTAGTTTATTAGTGAATATGAAATATGGATAGTCATCTATCTGTATGTGAAAATCCCAAATATTGAATTTCAGTGTGTTATAGTTTTCAGTTGTTAAAATTATAGAACAGTACTTTAATATTGCATCATTTTGTTTGAAAGAGTATCAAATACAAGCTGAAAAGCTTTATCTGACTAAGACAGATAAAATCTTTGCTATGTATATTTTCTTTTTGCACTGGCTTATTTTTGAGGCAAAAGTCAGACTCCTGACTGCAATTCCAAGAGCAGTGAAGGAAACATAAATACAACTTTACTTGGGGACAAAGTTAATGTGAGTGTGGAAAATGTATACCATACCATACAACAGTTTTGAAATCTATCAGGTAAAATTTTAAATGTTGTTAGTACTTGATAATCTTCAATAACCTATTCAGTTATTTATAATATTTGATGCCTGGAAAACCTTAGAAATGAACTTTACGGGTATTTTTCTACTTACTTTCTGATCACTGCATTTTTGTTTTTGGTCACTGCAGGACCATTCTGATAGCTTTATGCAACATTTTTCTCAGGTCTTCTGAAGGCCATAGTAAGTATGTAGTAAATGCATATAAGATGATTGGATCATTTTTAATGGAGAAAAAAATGAAGCAAAGGAAATTAAATTTAGTCTTAATATTGGACGATATAAGACTTTCCCCCTTTTATCTCATTAGCATGTATTTTATCCATCTCAATAGGGTAGAATTTGACCTGCAAAACGTACATTGTAATAAATGCTTTGTTGGAAAGTTTTCTTTAATTTTCAGAGTTGTCAGTGCTGTAAAAATAGCACGTGTACTTCTGTGGTTGTTTTAGTGTCACTTTTTTGGTTCATTTTTGGCAGATAAAATAACACAGGAAGATATTGAAGGCATTCTACAGAAATTTACTGGGAATATAATGCAAGTACCTCCTCTGTAAGTTCAATTAATGAATTTGAATAAATGTTTAATTTTATTTTCCAGTGGCTAACATCACTTTAATGAAAAAAGAAAAGAGGAGGGGCTTCCTTTTACTATATGGTGAGGCAGGTTTTAAATCTGACAAATGATCAAGTAAGGTGAACCTGATTCAGACAGGGTGCAGAGCTTCTGACACTCTCTAAGAGGTAGTGGGATGTAGTCTCCTCTGTCTCTGGATATTGCCACAGCCTGACATCTGTGCTCTTCCAGGATTTATTGGTTCTTCTGATTCCATCTGTAGACATCAGGGCAGTTCTGGAGAGCAGAGATGTCACTTTTCCCAGAATCGCTGTGAAGGGACCAGTCCAGTCTGGTACAGGCATCAGAGCTGTGATTCAGAGTCCAATTGGCACTTCCTGTCAGGCCCATTCCTTTTGGGCCCAGAATCTTATACTTCACAATTCTCGGCAATAAATGAAACAGATGAGAATTATAACTTATTAAAAGTATAATGATATTGATTTACCATTTAGCCGTATTTTTGTGTATGTTACCATTTCAAGCAAATTGCTTCCTTTTTTTTTTAATGGCTTATAGGATGTGTCAGGATATATTACTAACAGTTCTTTTAGAATTTAGAATATATTTTGTGTTTTTTAAAAATATTAAGTGTTTTCAAGAACACTGAAATATCTATGGAGAAATGTTTCTTCATAATTTTGTCTCAAATGTGAAGACTTAAAAATTGTAGCAGGATCTGAATAAACATTATTTTGGATCATTATTGTTAAGATATAGTAAACATTTATAAGAATCGTTTTAGAATTTTCTTCTCTGTGATTGTTCCAAGGATTTTGTGGTCTAGAAAAATTTAATCACACAAAGATAAGATCTGTTATTTGTTTATTTGCTCTTTGGAAACATTTTGGTAACTTATATGTGAAAATGAATATTATTATAATGGAAATATATTGTTTCAAGGAAATATAGCTGAGATCATTGTGACTGGAGACCCTTAACCCAGAATGAGGACTAGTGAAGACATGAATAGACCATCTCCAGGAAGGTGGTTAAAGAGAAATATTGACAGCATTGCTCACTGAGTGCCAGAATGAGCTGTATTAGCCTCAAAGATATTTAGGAACTCTGTATGTGACACCATTGTGAAGTAGATTAGAAGAAAAAATTAGTTCATTCTTAGAAGGATTTTCAGTCTAAAGGGCTGCTAATCATCCTTTCTTTCCATGCTGTAATCTGGAATTATTCTCTCTTTCTTTCTCAATCTCTCTCTATTCTTCCTCTCTCCTTCTCTTCCTGTCTCCCTCTTGTACCTTGCAAGCTATTCTGCATTAAAGAAAGATGGACAGAGACTTTCAACTTTGATGAAGAGAGGTGAAGTCGTGGAAGCAAAACCTGCCAGGCCAGTTACCGTGTACAGTCTTTCCCTTCAAAAATTCCAGCCACCATTTTTCACATTAGGTAAGATGGAGAAATTTGAGAACATTTGTATTTACATGTGCCTTTATTTTATATTTGGCTACTTTTGTGTAAATTTAATGGATCCCTAGGATATTGGAGATTTTTAAAAATTTGAGTTTAAAGAAGGTTAGAATTTGTTAATACCTTTTTGACAGCACAAATAATGAGAATACCTATAGCTATATGGAGGTTCAGAAATGTCCTAAATAGTCTGAGTTTTTCATATATTATATTATCTTACTATAAAGTTGGAAGTA
The DNA here is from genome assembly GCF_000442215.2 of Lipotes vexillifer. NCBI lineage: Eukaryota > Metazoa > Chordata > Mammalia > Artiodactyla > Lipotidae > Lipotes > Lipotes vexillifer. The sequence continues at coordinate 6,358,120 of NW_006797481.1, read as the reverse complement.
ACATACTTTGGATCTCTATGGGGAAGAATAGGTAAGGAGTACATGTTTTCAAAATTTTGTATTCTGTATTTTATTACCTTATGGATACTTGTTCCCCATTTTGGCTAGTACCTGATAGTTTACACTCAGTTTTTTATTGACATTAATTTGTCCTTTTAAAACGATGCATTTTCAGTTTTTGGACAAGAAATTCTAAGAGTGGAGTGACCCCCCCCCCCTTCTTTGTCACCAATAAATTACTGCTAAAGATCATGAAAATATAGGAGTAATGGGTAAGGCAGAAGTGTATTCCTAGACATGTGGTAAATTTTAACTCAAATTATCAATTTGAAGTTATTTATAATCCATATTTGAAATAAATTTAAAACCCAAAAAGTTTTTTTCTATTCTTTGGAAATTTTATGATCTCCTAGCTAAAGCCCTGAACGTATAAGAGCTGTGGAGAATCAAAAGCTGTAGTTCTGGGGCTTCCCTGGTGGCGCAGTGGTTGAGGGTCCGCCTGCCGATGCAGGGGACACGGGTTCGTGACCCGGTCCGGGAGGATCCCACGTGCCGTGGAGCGGCTGGGCCCGTGAGCCATGGCCGCTGAGCCTGCGCGTCCGGAGCCTGTGCTCTGCAACGGGAGGGGCCACGGCAGTGAGAGGCCCGTGTACCACAAAAAAAAAAAAAAAAAAAAAAAAGCTGTAGTTCTTATTAATCCTCAGGCTCCCTGAAATTGACCCTGCTCCCAATTTCATGGTACATACTGAATGGGATTCCTTGTAGACATAATTTCCCAAAACCTTTTTTCCTGAACTTCATTGCTTTTTTTCCCATTGACATTACTATTTAGTGTGCGTTAAGTTCCTGTAGATTGTGGGTTTTGTACAATTTTCTTAAAAAGTCACTCCTTAAGTTTCCTGATTCTAAAATATTAGGCAAACAATGAAACATACTAAAAAATGTTTCACTCCATTCCATGAAAATGTGGCCTCTGTGTTGGCACAATAGATATTATCTATGAAAGTAAAAAAACCTCAAATTTTTCCAGTTGCATTTGTTCACTGGAATTTGTAGTAGTCCAAATTTGACTCTTTTCACCAAAGTCAAATATAGTACAAGAATGTAGAAATTCCCTCAAATAGCTTTATTTGTATGCTAAGCTAGAAACAGAAAGTAGTCCTTTTGTGTGAAAATACAGTTCTTTTCAGGATGTCTTCTGGATGAATAAAAATAATCCAGAGCCCTGCTCTTAACCAATAAACTTGTATTATACTGCGTTAAGAAGATGTTTAGTTATGCATTCAATTCTGGTACATTGTGTAATTTTAAGTTCTTTCATGATTTTTTGCAGGAATATTTCCAAGAGAACATTTAAATATGCTGAGTTCTCCATGTAGTATATTACCCCAAACATAATTCCTGTCACTGAAAAGGGTTTTTTTGTTTGTTGTATTTTTTGAGTGTACAAATCTGAAAATATTTTAAAAATCTACAGCTCATGATAGCAAGGCTGAGATGTCTAACCATTTAAAGCCTATTAAATGAAAAAGATGTACAAATCTGAAAATAGTTTTTTAAATCTGCAGCTCATAATAGCAAAGCTGAGATTTCTAACTATTTAAAATCTATTAAATGAACAAGGCTGAAGTATTAAAGTGGTATGACTTGCCATGTAATTTAAAATGTGTTCAAGAGTTTCTGCTGTTTGCTTTCTCCACACTCTGACTTTTCAGTCTCACAAACACATATGCTACTGGATGAATAATTTATATTTTAGCGCATAAATGTTTTATCACTCGATTGTTTGCATAGTGCATTTTTACATTTGTTTAGGGGCATCATTTCTATGTAAAGTGGATTTCGTAGGCAGTTAGCAATTTACCATGTCACTGTTAACATTCCAGATGTTGAATGTGGAGGAGGTTTTTATATCAGAAGCTTGGTCAGTGACATTGGCAAAGGTAAGCATAAAGATGAATTATGAATTGTCATTTAGAGAATAATATTCCTTTTTGATGGGAAGAAGGAATTTTCCGTTTTCCATGTCTCTGAGTACTGGCCTTAGGAACTGGATTCTTGCTGCCCTTCCACCTTCGAAGCGTTATAGGTTTATGGAAGACAGTTATCAGCGTAAGCAGCTGCAGTGAAATGCTTGTAATGGGAGAGAGGAGAAAAAGAGGAATAGAAAATGAAGATGTGAATAATGAATCTAAGGACCAACATTTTTTTCAAGTATAACATATTTTAACTCAAAGTAGGGATAAGAAGAAAAGATTAACCCTTCTAAAAGTTATTTTTATCGCTACAAGTCAAGTTTTTTTAAAAGCTGGAAGCCATAGTCTTACAAACAGCCAGGAAGTTGCAGCTCTGGCCCCGCCATTTTCTGGCAGCTGTGACACTGGACAGGTCACATTACCTCATCCGCAAAGTGAGACTAATAGTTACCTCATGGGGGTGTTTCGTGGGTCAAATAAGAAGAGTGTGTGCAACTTCCTTGTAGATTTTAAAGCAGTTTATTAGGGTCAGTTATTAAATGTTATTTTGCTCCTTAATCACTTCTTAATCTCAAGGCTCTTGGCTCTTATATTGGATACTTACAGTTTTACATTTGAGGTGGTTTTGAGAGGTCTGAATCGGGTTCTGTCATTTGCAAAATTATAGCCGATGAAATTCCGAATTACTGGATCATTTATGTTGCTTCAGTATTTGAATGAAATACTGAATCATTTACCTTGTGTTTTCTTTTCACCTTTTGTTGCCATAGAACTGTCTTCCTGTGCCAATGTGCTAGAGCTGACCCGCACCAAACAGGGACCCTTTACACTGGAGGAGCACGCCCTTCCTGAAGACAAATGGACAATTGATGACATTGCACAGTCTCTTGAGCAGTGCTCATCCCTTCTCCCAGCGGAGACGGCACTTAAAAAATCAAAACCTGAGGAGTCTAATGAGCAAGTTTTGAGCTGTGAGTATATAACTCTAAATGAGATAAAGGGAGAAGATGATGTGATTAAGACATTTTAAGTTTGGCTTGGGATTGTCTGCATTTCCTGGTTGACATTTGCATCCTGTGTGCAGAATGACAAGCTGTGTGTGTGCCAAGACAAACGATTCTTTTTTTTTTTTTTGCATGAGGAAAAATGTCCATCATTTATGGTTTCTATGGTGCACAGTTTATCTGCTGTACATTATAAATAGCCTTGCAGTTGTTCAGTTCTTGCTGTACTATCGAATGTTCTTCTAGGATGTTATTATGTGGTTAGATTGGATTCAGGAAAATCAACTTTCTGATTTTGATCTCTCATCAAAGTCTTTTCCTCTGAAAAAGTTGACCACATTTTCTAATCAGAGGAAAAAAAATATGAGCTAAATGTTTCTTTGGTGTGGCAAAGTGAATGTATATTAGTTTCTTTGACTTTATTTTGGCTTCCTCGTGACTCTGGTTATTGAAATTCCTTAACTATGTTTGAAAAAGCCATTATTTAACTCATGTTTTGGAGAGTTTATGATTATTAAGAACATTTCTTTGATAAGGCTGCACTTATCTTGGTAATAGCTGTGTTTGTTTAGATCTTAGAAGCTAATAAACTTCTATTGTAAATATTTGTAGAGGAACCAAATTATTGCTGCTACCACTAATGGAATGTAAATAGAAGACTAAATGTTTAATTAAATTCACCTCTACTCTCCCATTAGCACAGAACAGCTCCTATGGCTTATGTTTTGGCAGCTATGAGATAGTTTCCTGGTAATTTAATCAGTACAGTCGACCACCCTGTACCAATTTACTAAATAACCTAATTTAAAAAAATTAAGCTAAAGAATGCCTTCACTGAAAAACTTCTTTTCTTTATTCTTTAGTACTTGTTCATACATCTTTATAGGGTATTAATCCCTGTGATACTTTGCTTTCAATTTGCTCTTTCAAGTGATGTTTATAGATGCTGAGATTGCTGCCCTGCATTTCCAGTTAATCCCTTCTGCTCTAAATGTTTAAGAACAGTTATTCTCAAACGTTTTCATTCAGGTAGCCTACTGAAAGTTCCCTGTCTCTCTCTACCATAGTTTTGAAAACAGTCACATTCTGAAATAGTAAATTTTATATGTATTGAGTACATCATATTTTTGTTATAGGAAAGCAATATATAATGCAGCATCTGTAGAAATTTTCAAATCCCACTGCATTTATCCAAATAAATAGTTTCAAAAGGAAGACTTGTTAAATTTTTCATCATATAAGAGTTTTTACATTTTTATGGATTGTCTTTCTTTTAAAGGTGGCTGCTTTGCAACCTCTAACTTATAAATTTGAAATATGTAAACAAACGTGATCTTATTTGTGGTTAACCTAATATAAACTCAATATAAAAAGTTATATGCTTTAATAGAACACTTTCAGCGTATTGGCAACATTTTTCAAGTGGAAATGGAAATATTAAAACATTCTTAGTATGACACAGAAAATTATAAGGAAGAGTTCATTATCATAATGCCTTAAATAAAACACCAAACACACAAAGTTGTAAATTGAAGCTCTTACAGTTTTACATATTCGTATCTAGTACCCTGCAGTTTGTGTAACCAAAGGTGGCAGTGGCTGCCTCTTTCTGTTGGAATGGTACAGGTTACAGTATGTCTTCATACACTGCCAGTTAAGGTCCAAGTAGAGGACTATAAAACAACTAGGGCCTCTCTGCTCTATTTCTCAACTTAAAATTTAACATGTATAATTTACTAATGGAGAAGAGTATACATTTTTTGAAAAGACAAGTGACTTTTAAAAATGGTAACCAATCTTTTTCTTTTGTTGAAAACACTGAAGAAAATGTTGCCAAATGGAAAAATTACCGAATCCTCACCATCCTGATACAGTGACTTCAGAACTTTAATTTCGTATTATTTTTTTCCCTTCTTTTATTCACATAATTACAGTCTGAAGACACCTATACTTTTTTATTGACTATTTTTTAAATTTCATATTCTTTTACTATTTGTATTTAGTTTTGACAATGATTATTTTAATCATATTACTTCAGTTTGTTTAAACCATTTCTCTATTGCTGAATACTTAGGTTATTTTCAATTTTATTAGGGTAAGTTCCTGGGAGTGGGATTATTAAATGGAATAATGTGAACAATTTAATTTTCCTTAATGAGTTTGCCTTATTGCTTTCCCAAAGAGTTGTAACATTTTACAGTGTCATCATTTGAGTATGTCAGTTCACTAAAAGTCTACAGCTTCGGGTGGGGGATTTATATGTCGTTGCTCAGTTAGTAAGTTATACGGGTTCAGAGTTGCTCTGATTTGCCTTTGTGTGACTTTTCCACATACTTTGTTCACTTATGTAAATAAATGTCTTAATGGTTTCTTTATACATTTGTGTGAGTTATTTGTGCAGTAAATACTTGTAGAAGCATTTACATGGCCTGTTCTTTCTTATTTTAGTTTCATTTTCCATTTTTACTAACCACATTTGCTAATATTAAGAATTCTTCCCCTTTTAGAGTCACCAGATTTATGAGTATGAATAGTTAATATTTATTGAAAACTAAAGATATTATTCTTAACTTTCATAAGCAGCTGTAACTGATCAAGATTCTCTAAAAAGTTTGACTCATCCATAAACAAATTAGTTTTCTCTTGAGTCTAGTATTTGAATACCAACTGCTTTGTTTTTTTCATTTTAATCAAAATATTAAAGAAATATCTGTGCCTTATATATTTCTAGGCCTAATTCTTTATGTAATAATAAAGTTTGTTTTACTTGTAAGAAAACGTGTTAGAAATTTCTGAAAATGTTTCAACCTGGAACATACAAATGACTTCATTTTGACACTTAGTTTTTTATATTTCTGGAAAATATTGTCTTAAAAGTCATCAAAAGTGGTCATAGAATTATTTTATTTACAGTTTTAAGATCCATGAGCATTAAAATAATATAATTTTTTTCTTTGATAATTCAAAATTATAAAATTTGAATAAGGGCTAAACTCACATTTTCCTATACTGACTAGGTCTTTTCTTCTTAAATACTTGAATTGATACAAGCTACTTGATCCATCATCAGAAATGATTCATTGTACTACATAAGAAAAGAATGCTTCAGTACGTTAAAAGGTCTTCAGTACATTTTATGCCTCTCTGATCAGTTTGAAATTTGTATCAGACTTACAGTGAACATTTAGAGGTTTAACTAGTTCTATTTCAAAAGAAGAAAGTAATTTACCTCATATCATGATGTATATAATAGAAAAATTATAAATCAAAAAGCACTCTAAAATATTGAAACACTTAAATAGGGGAATATGATAAATATAAGCTTTATGGCTTGAAATGATTGTAATGGTCTTGTAATTAAATTGAAATAGAAGACTTGTCTTGAGACTATTTCTTTAAGGTATGTGTGGGCAGCTGTAGCCCGGCCTAATCATTTATTAAATGTCACTTGTTAAACACTTATTACATGGCACTTGAATCAGTAGTGCCTTCATAGTTTCAACTTGAGTTAAAATTCTCTCTTTGAACAGGAATATTGCTGTTCATATTCATCTTGCTGTTTTACATAATCATACCGGTAGGAAAGTTGAAGTCAGAAACTATATTTTGCTCCTCTTATTCGTAACTCTTAAAATATAACATATTAAGATTATTTCCGTCTCTACTAACAGTCAGTTTTTTGATCCAGGCAAATCACTTAATCTTTTTAGGCCTCAGCTTTGTTATATTTAAAACAAAGGAGACAGACTAGTCTATCTCTAAGAACTTTTGCAGAACTAAATTAGGCTGGTGAGTGTAGGTGATTTGTATTTATTCTATTCAGAGCTCGTTCTTTTTAAGCCTGAATTTTCATGTTGTTCATCAGTTTTGGAAAATTCTCATCCCTTATCTCTTTGAATATCACATCTTTTCCATCTAGTGCTTCTGTTAGATTTATGTCTTCTCATTTTATTGTGTCTAATTGCTCTTTCATGTATTCCAGTGCTTTATCTCAGTGCTTCTTCTTGGGGAATTTCCTTGAACCTTTTTCCCAGATATGAATTCATTCTTCTGCTATTTTAATTTACTGTTTACATATGGATTTGTTTCAGCGATTACTGTGTTTTTTTTTTTTTTGCGGCACACGGGCCTCTCACTGTTGTGGCCTCTCCCGCTGCGGAGCACAGGCTCCGGACGCGCAGGCCCAGCGGCCATGGCTCACAGGCCCAGCCGCTCCGCGGCACGTGGGATCCTCCCGGACCAGGGCACGAACCCGCGTCCCCTGCATCGGCAGGCGGACTCCCAACCACTGCACCACCAGGGAAGCCCTACTGTGGTTTTTTAAAGTTTATAGAATATCAACTTTTTTTTTTTCAAAATCCTTCTTTTTGTGTGTGTTGTCTTTCATCAGGGCTTTAGTTTAAATATATATCATATATATATATATATATATATATGATATATATATGTATGTATCAGTAAAAGTTTTATATGTGTGTGTATATAATTTTTACTGATATTTAATATCTATACAGAAAGTTGCACATATCTTAAATGTATCATCTGATAAATTTTTACAAAGCAAACATGTGCAACCAACAACCAAATTAAAAAAAAAAACAAAACAGAACATTACTAGTCCACTAGAGGCCCTCTAGAGGTTCCCCTCCAGTCACTAGCTCCCAGCCCCACCCCACTGCCAAGGGTAACCATATCTAACATTATAGATTGTTAATTTTGTCTGCTTTTGTGCTTTATATAAATAAAGCGTACAGTATATACTCTTTCATGTTCGGCTTCTTTTCCTCAAAATTATGTTAGTGAGGTTCTTCCATGTTGTTGCACACGTTCATAGGCCATTCATTCTCATTATTGTTCAGTATTCCATTGTGTGAATATACCTACATTTGTCCATTTTAGTGAATGATGGGCACTTGATTAGCTTTCAATTTTGAGTATTTTTGGCATTCTATTACATCTTACTCATTATTTCTCACTATTGGCTTGTTAATGTTACCTCTTTAAAATTTTTTCTTACTGTTTTCTGTAGAATTGATGATACATGTCTTTAACTTATCACAGATTACCTTCAAATAGTGCTGTACTACCTCATGTATATTGTAGAAATCTTACAAGAGTGTATTTCCATATCCTCTATCGTTTGTGCTGTTTTCATACTTTTTACTTTTACATATATTATAAACTCTATAATATATTGGGTTTTTTCTGTTGTTGATGATCTTTATTTTTACTTTATTGTTTTAGACCAGGGGTCAGGAAACTTTTTCCTTGTTTTGTGAAAGTAGCCCTTGACAATACACATAAATGAGTAGATGTGGTTATGTTCCAATAAAACTGTATTTACCTTCATGTTGTAGCTTGCTGACCCCTGACTGTCAGTTATCTCCTAAAAAGATTTCTAAAACTTTTATATTTATGTGCATTCTGCTGTTCTTCATTTTTTAATGTAGATCCACATTTCTATCTGGTATCATACTCCTTTCTGAGTAATTTCCTTTAACATTTCTTATAACACAAGTCTGAGAGCAATGAATTTTCTCAGCTTTTGTTTGTCTGAAAAGTGTTTTTTTTTTTTTTTACCTTTGTCTTTTGAAAGATATTTTTGCTGGATATATAAATCTGGATTGTTAACTTTTTTTTTTTTTCTTTCCATTCAGCACTTTAATGTTGTTAATTATCTTCTGGCTTGTTTAGTTTCTCTAGCTACCTTCAAGGTTTTGTATTTGGTTCAAGGTTCTTATCTGTGGTTTTTGGCTGTTTGACTCTGATGTGTCTAGGTGTGTTTTCCTTTGTATTTATCCTTGTGAGGGCTTCTCAATTTCTTGCATTTTCAGTTTATTTTCATCAATTTTGAAAAATTCTCAGCTGTTATCTTTTCAAATATTTATTCTACTCCTTGCTCTCTCTTTTCTCCTGAGACTCAAATTATTATGTTCAACCTTTCGATATTGGTGCATACCTCTTGGATGCTCTGCTCTTTTTTAAAAACTTGTATTTCAGTTTGGACAATTTCTGTTGACCTGTCTTCAAGTTCACTGATTCTTTTCTCAGCCATATCTAGTGTGCTGATACACTTGCTAAAAAAATTCTTCATCTCTGATATCATGTTTTTTAATTCAGAGTTTTTTTCCGGTTTCCATCTCTCTACTGAAATTCCCTATTTCTTCATGCATGTTGTCTACCTTTTCCACTATATAGGTCCATTATATCAATCAAAGTTATTTTAAAGTCTTATGATATTTCTGACACCTGGGTCATGCCTATTTCTTTTGATTGCTTTGTTACATACAGTCTTTTTTATTACTTATGTGTATGTTTCATATTTCTTGATCGAATGCCAAATATTGTATATAAATATACATTGAAATAAATAAATTCAGCAATGGGCACACATCCTCTGTTGGGCCATTAGTGTGGGGATTGGGGCAGTCTAGTCAGTAGTTGAAAAAGGTTTGGGTTTATTGTTGTTAATATTTACTGTCAGTGTACCAGACTTCCAGTCACTGTAGGAGTGGTCTGCTGCTACCTTGTGTTTAGTGGGAGTCTGGATTGTGGAAGGATTTTTCTCAGTGTTCCTCTCCATGCTCAGATTTCAGCAAGTCCATCATACCTATGGAATGGAAGGAATCTGACACATGCTTTTTCACCTCTCCTGGTGGTAAACTGCTATTGCTTGTTACAATAGTGAGGTTCAAGGGGGTGTTTCTCAGTTCTCTCACTCCAGCCTCAGGCTTAGGCCCTGCAGCCCTGGACTTCAGGGGTGGAGTCTCTGAGCAATTCTTCCCCTTCCCTAGTGGTAGCAGATCACTGCTTTGTATCAGTGCAGGTTCCTGAGCTGAACTTATTTTCTCCCCTTCCTCCAGTAGTGGGCAATTTTTTATTCTACCCTTTCACCAGAGGCAGTGCATCTTTGCTTGGACCTCTCCTCTCCCCCAGCACTTATAGCTTTTGCTTCATATAAGAGAAAGGTTCATGTAGCAGGTGGGTTTCATGACTTGGTGCCACCTACAGGGTCTTTCTCAGGTCTCCTGTCCTGCCCCTAATCTTTCTTACGAGCAACTAGTGGAAACCCTTGGAAAAGAACTAGGAAGTGACTTCTTTTATGTGTGGGGCTCCCGAAGTTTCTAAACTGTCACTCTTGGCCTTTAAGAATTCATTTCAAATTTCAACTGTTGTCGTCTTACCTGCTTTTATGATGACTGGCTCTTCCTTCTGTACTATGCCCAAAGTGAAACAATTCGTTTCCCATCTCTCCTCTGAGGACTGTGTCACCCGTTTGAACTCGTTTTACCTCCCAACCGTAGCTCCCTGGTGGGCTCAAGAAGTTACGCAGTTTTTTCTTGCTGTTAGGGTGTGATTGACATCCTCTTAAAGCTTTTTATGTCTAAGTGAAAGAAGAACCTTAAAAATTGCTTACATATAATTTCTCCAGGATTTATAGTTGTGAGGATTTTGAGGTTATTTTATCTATTGTTTTTGCTAGAAATGAAACTCTCCATATCCAAAGAGCGATTAAGACAGATAAAGTTAATGACTTGCAACACCATTACATTGTAGTTAATTTTATATCCTTAGAAAATAATCTGTCAAGCCCTTGACTAATGGCAAAGCATTTAATAAGTTAGCATTCATCTATTCAGGGTGCTTTGAAATTATTTGACTTTTAATTCTTCTATTATAGGTGAGAAAATTAGGACATAGAAAAGTAACTTTTCCCAACTCCACATTAATGCATTAGTAAGGATAGGACTTAGAGACCAGATATCTTAAGTCATGACTATTCTTTTGGCTTGTAGAATTGACTATATTATCTAAAGGTGTTGACTAGGTGATTTTATTCCATATTATTTAAATATGTCAATAGTCAAATATTCACCAGTGCCTTTGCATGGGGAAACAATGTATGGCATACAAAAGAAGTCTTGAAGACATGGTTCAGGCCTTTAAGAAGCTTTCACTTTACTTCAAATAGGAACTCAAGAAATGTACATATAGAAATGTAAGTAGCGCCGTAAGACAATGCATAGGTATCAGTGAGTGATATTGCCAAAAAATGCTATTGATGTTTAATGGAGCAATAATTTCTGCAAACATTTGTTGAGCTCCTACTGAGAACAGAGGAAGGAGAACGTGGATGTTCAGTACAGCTACATTGAGAAGGAAGACCTGATTTGAGCCTTGAACAATAGATACTATTCAAAGAAGAGAAAAGTCAGACAGAGGGGAGAATAGTTCCAGCGAAGACGGCAGTGTACAAGGCATATTCAGTCAGGAAAGAGGAGAATGGTCTGGGTGGAGAGGAGGATTTATGTTGATATGTGGTTGGAAAAGCAGATTGGCATTACATCGTTCGGAGCCTTGAAAGGCAGAATTGAGTAAAGCTTCAGAGAAGGGACTAGTTCATATGGAAGCTTTGGTTTAAGGAGGTTAATCTGGCAGTGATGCATGGCAAGAACTAAAGAGGTGGGAACAGGAGGCAGAAAAGTCCAGCTGGAACTGAATCTAGTACAGTAATCCAGGACTGAGGTAATAAAAAAACTCTGAACTAGAGTATTCTCAGATAATAGATCTTTGAATGGACAGTTTAAAGGGAAATAGATGATATTCAGTGATTTATTAGATAATTGACAGCCAGGGAATTGGAGGAAAAATGATTAGCAATAGTCATCAAATAGTTTTTCTTAAAAGAAACAAACCTGAGTTTTTGCATAGGAGTAAGCATTTTCTTAGGCATCGGTTAGTTGGTACAGCTGCCTATGATAACGATGACCACTTGCTTATTCCTTTTTTAATAGCCATGTGTTCCGTGACCAAACAGTGAGCCTCCCGAAAAGAACTACGCCTTTTCACTTCTCCTCTAAGTGTCTGGCTTATAGTAGGTTTGTTGAATTTAATCTGTAATTAGGGGTTCCTAATTATTACTTGAAATATTATATAAATCATGCCCGTGGTTGAAAGCATGGGCTCTGGAGTTGTTAGGTTTTCCAAGTTCTACTGCTTACTCAGCTATTAACCTTAAGAAAGTTAATTAACTTTCTTGAGCCCCAGTTTCCTCATATGTAAATTGGGGATATTAATAGTGGCTACTTCCTGAAATTATGAAGAGTCTAAATTAGGACATTCAGGTAAAGTGGTTAGCAGACTTCTTAGACCTCAGTAAATAGTAAGCAGAATCAAATGCCATATACCTGATTTACATTTAAGTGAAGGATAAATCTGAAATTCTCATGGCTTATGGATTCCAGGTATATATGTCTAAAAGGCTTTATAAGATATTGTTTTGGTGGGAAGAACTGAGCTGAAATAAAGAATTTCCTGACAGCAAAGATTATTAAATGGTACAATAGGCTATTGATGCAAGTAGAAAACTCTTCAGAGAATGTAGATGTTCACCTTTTGTATATTTAATGTACTAATGTAGATACACACACACACACACACACACACACACACAAACATACATGCCATTAAAGTTAGTGAACCTTTTTCATTTACATCACCTCATTTGACCCTCCAACAATCCAGTGTAGTAGGAAGAATTAGTCTTTATCTGTTATTTAGGTGAAGGACTTGAAGTAGCTCTGAGTACTAGGTGACTTGCAGGGTCACATCGCCAGAGTGGCAGAGCTGGGTGCCTGTACTCTTTTGATTCCCAAATGCTGTCATATTACATCTGGAGAAAAGTGATCTGAAGCACAGATATTTTGTGGGAAGAATGAAACACATGCTGTAATGCCAAAAAATAACTGGAAATAAAAGCAGAAAACAAGACATTTGTTTCTGTTATAATGTGACAGAAAGCAAGGCTCTTGTGGTTTGGGATTGAGCATTCAGAGGAGAAATGGGGAGCAGTTGAATTTGGGTGCGACTGCTCTTGGAACACTGCATCTGGTTCTGGCCTGCTCGTTGCTGGGCTTATGGAAACCAGCTGGACAAGGTTCAAAGCAAAGCACCAAAATGATTAGGAGCTGAGGGCACTGATGAGTAAGGGAAGATTAAAAGAATTAAATATGTATAGTTCAGTTAGGTACAGACTACGGAAAGAGAAGCTAACTGTGTACAAATATCTGAAATGTGTAGACATTAAAAAGGTAGATTAATTATTTAGCGTGATACATGGGGGGTGTAATATGCAGTAATAGGACGTAAATTTAAGCTGAACGTAAGGAGAAATTTCCTGATAATCTAGGAAAGCGCTCTGTGGCATAGTCTTTTCCTAGAGAAGCAATAGAGATTGCAAGCCTTCTGAGTTCTAAAACTTACCTGTGAGCTAGGTATTAGACAATGTTAGAGACTTATTATTAACATGGTCAGGTGTGATAGTGATACTGTGTTTATATAAGAAAATGTCATTTTTTAGCGTTACTCTGAAATCTAGGGGTAGAACAACGTGATGTAAAAGATTTGCTTGAAAGTACTACTACACAAAAGAAAGGAGGGAGGAAGGGAGGGAAAGAAAGAAAGAAAAAAGGAAAGGCAAAGAAGGAAGAGAGGGAGGGAGAAAGAAAAAGGATGAAAGAAAGGGACAGATGAAGCAAGAGTGATAGAATGTTGATAATGTTGAATCTGAAGGAAGGACATATGTGAGTTCGTTTTACTCTTCTCTTACTTTTATGTCTATTTGAAAACTTTCATAATAAAAAAATCTAAATTTTCCTGAACAAAACTCGGTAGTGTCTTATTACTCGCTGGCCTCCCTGAATAGAAAAGCCTTACGGCCCCACACACAGACTTCTGGTTGACCCGGGCCTCTGCTCACCGCCTTACTCTGGGAGATAGATGGGGCTGGGCTGAAGGACTCTTTCTAAGAAAAACTGTAGAGGGAGATCCAAGGAAATTCTTAGAATTGTAGGCCTCTAGTGGTAGCTTCAGGAGGTTGAATTTCTAGTGAAAGAGCAGCGAGCAGGGTTGTTGAACCATTAACTGACCTCTCCTGCTGTCCTGTCCCTTGTTCATGAAAAGTACTGGCCATTGACCAGAGAACTGGGTGCCTTCAGAATGGCCATATCCTATTCTCTTGAATGAAGAAACATTGTCCCCTTGTTTGTAGAGTTTGTGAAGCAAGAAGCGGGGTAACTCACGAAGTGAATGATTTCAAAACCCAGCAAACATCTATGAAGCTGAAGCTTTTAAAAACTTCTTACAAAACCATCGTCCCTCCTTTAGCCTCTCAGGGAAGATCTCACCTTACCTTGCAGGTGAATGTTTAGGGCAAGAGATTTAGGGAACATTTGAAATGTGTATCCCGACTTTGCTCTTTTGTTTGTTAGAGGAATATAAATATTTTATCCGAATTTCACTAATGGCAATCCAGCATGAATACAGACCCAGCATTTGAGGACCTGTCATGTCTGAATTTCTCCAGAGTGCACCACTAGGCCAGCAAATGTGAGGCGGATTCCAGCTCAGTGTAAGAATGGGTCCGGTAGCCACTTGAGCTGTCTGGAAATGTCGCAGAGGCTGAATGGTGGACAAGTTTGTCTGAGTCTCTCTAGTGTCCAGACGTCCTTCCTCCAGCCCCAACATCACTCGATTAGCCCAGGCCCTTATCATCTCTCACCTGGGCTATTGCAGTCACCGTAATTAGACTTCCTCACCGCTAGCCTCTTCCCTCTGCCGTTATCCTCCACTTTGCCTCCAGCGTGGCTGTTCTGCAACACAGCTGATCATGTCATGCCTCTGTTTAAACTCTTAGCACCTATACCCAGCGATTTTTCAAGACTCCAAGTGTATAGTAATGAAATCTTTCATCATGGCTCAGTCAGAATCAATCCATCCTCATCTCAGTTGCCATGGTACCTCGTATACACGTTCATTACCATACTTAGCACCCCATTTTAATCATGTCTTTACTTGTCTTCCCCACCAGACTGAGGGCTCTTTGAGGGCAATTACTATGTTTTCATCTTATTTCCCCAGTGCCTGGCATGTTCTAGGCACTCCGTATCATCAGATAAGCCTTAGGATCCATAATATGCCAAGTATAGGAAGACAGTGGACACTCAACAATTTTAAGGACGTGAATAAAGTATAAAATAAATATTTATTTTATAAATAAAATACATTTTATTTTTAAAATAAATATAAAGTATATTTTATTTTTTATATTTAATAAAATAAATATTAAAAAACACATTTTTATAAATAAAAATGTCCTGAATAAAGGACATTCATTCAGCCCTTATTTATTGACCAGAGATCTGGCTGATCTCTCAGTTAACCTTTAGCCTATCAGTGGTCCTTGAAGGAGGAAGCGTTTCCCCCCATTTCCGGTGTTTTGGGACAGGAATATGAGTAACGCAGTGAATGATACAGTCTAGAAATATTTATTCCTCCACACTAAGTGTCTTTCAACTTTCAGATTCTATGAAAGAAACAAGATGATATATAGCTTATTCTAATTTGTGGTAGCATTGTTTGTTTCCTTTTTAAAAAATTTTATTTATTTTTGGCTGCGTCGGGTCTTTGTTGCTGCATGCGGGCTTTCTCTAGTTGTGGCGAGCGGGGGCCACTCTTGGTTGCGGTGTGTGGGCTTCTCATTGCGGTGGCTTCTCTTGTGGCAGAGCACGGGCTCTAGGTGCGCGGGCTTCAGTAGTTACAGCGCATGGGCTCAGTAGTTGTGGCTCGCGGGCTCTAGAGCGCAGGCTCAGTAGTTGTGGTGCATGGGCTTAGTTGCTCCGTGGCATGTGGGGTCTTCCCGGATCAAGGCTCGAACCCGTGTCCCCTGCACTGGCAGGCGGATTCTTAACCACTGTGCCACCAGCGAAGTCCCTATTTGTTTCCTTTTTAAGGAGGAGGTGGAATTGGATTGTTTGTTTGGTTTCTTCTTCAGTAAGAAGCATCTTAATATAACTAGTCTGGACATCTGTCCCATTTTCAAAAATTACAAGTTTCAATCATTGCTAAACTGTGCAGATCCCAATCTGTCTGCTCTGTATATATTTGCATTTATAAAAGCAGAAGCAGCCTAAAAGTTTTTCTAATGCAATTCCCTAAATGCACGAAGTATTAGGTTGCTTTCCCCCATTGGTTCATGCATTGCTAAGGGCTTAAAAGGATCATTGATTTGAATTATTTAATGTGTACAGCAGGTCGAGTTTCTTTTTTTTTTATATAAGGACCTTTGGGACATTGCCTTAGTTTTGTTTTTGTTTTTGTTTTTTGTTTTTTTGGGTTTTTTTGCGGTACGCGGGCCTCTCACTGTTGTGGCCTCTCCCGTTGCGGAGCACAGGCTCCGGACGCGCAGGCTCAGCGGCCATGGCTCACGGGCCCAGCCGCTCCACGGCATGTGGGATCTTCCCGGACCGGGGCACGAACCCGTGTCCCCAGCATCGGCAGGCGGATTTTCTCTAGTTGCAGCGAGTGGGGGCTACTCTTCGTTGCCGTGGGCGGGCTTCTCATTGCGGTGGCTTCTCTTGTGGAGCACCAGCTCTAGGAGCGCGGGCTTCAGTAGTTGTGGCTCGCAGGCTCTAGAGCGCAGGCTCAGTGGTTGTGGTGCACGGGCTTCATCGCTCCGCGGCATGTGGGATCTTGCCGGTGCAGGCCTCGAACCCGAGTCCCCTACGTTGGCAGGTGGGTTCTTAACCGCTGCGCCGTCAGGGAAGCCCTGTTTTTCCTTTCCTGAAGTTGATGCAGAATAAATAAAAGAGAGAGGGAGCGATCCTATCTATAATAAAAAGCCATCCTCGATTTTTGTTGTCTTGAAATTTAAGCTCGTTTTGACTTAAATTCAGTAAACACAGTCCTAGACTTTAAATGTTGAACATTTGTATTGTGTAATTTAAATTTTAGTTCCTATTGTTTTTTGATGGTTTAGTCTTTCCCTGTGGAAAGGCAGTTGTGCCGTGTCAGCACAATTTGTGATGGTAACATCTGGGTGAATGGATTTATTTCAGTTTGTGTTCTGTTTAGAAAGCTTGCCAAAAATAGAGACTTGTTTGTGATGTCTAGTGTGGCTCCCTAAAACAAAGCAAGGAGTCTTACTTAATTCGTTTGTCAGGACGCTACACAATTAAAAAAAATGGAAGTCTCATTCACATAAGGCAGTCATGTGATGTAAAAAGTTTAGGTAAGGGGATTGATAGGGTGACCATATAATTTAGTATCTTAACCCCGATGCTTGTGAGAGTGAAATGGGAGTCCTAAATTAATTGAGACATTATTGATCCACAGCAGGTCTAAACTGGGGTTATCCAGGACAACCAGATGCCATTGTCACCCTAACTACTTGCAACTACTATTTAAAGTCTCATTTACCATGGTATATAGCAAGTTCTTCTGGGAATTCTCGTAGGTCATTGATGTAGCTGTGTCAAGGAGTGATATGGTAGGCATTCTAATATATCAGGCAGTATAACACTCCTGGATTTCTAGTAGGTAAAAGGCGTGTTAGGGCAGAAGACAGAGCAACTGGGACTTGACAAAGGCTTTAACACTGCCTAATGATAAACCTGCTATAGCTAATGGTTAATTGTTATTGGCTAAACATCTTTCTTAGTAAATCAGATATATTTAGCATTTGTAAGAGGGCATAGAAATTGATAGCCTACAGGGGAAAGTTGAGATTTGGGTTGCCTGTGCCTTTGATTCCAGAATCAGAAATATTAGCCAAGGATGTCAGCAAATGAAATACGTTTTCTTTGTTACATGTCGTGAGATGCAGCTACTGCCCTATTTTCACTTACAGTCTTCCTTCTGAATTAATATACCTTAAAAATAGCTGCGGATTCTCAAATCTGTAAGAATAGTATATGTTGCTTGCTACAATTTCTTTTCTCCTGAAGATCTCTTCAAGGTCTTTCAAGAATGCAGTTTAACTTAGCAAATATTAGGGGACCTACTCTGTGTGTTAGATGCTTCTGAGATACAAAGAGGAGGGTGAGTCTCTGCCCTCAAGGCATTTTCTGTAATACAAGAAAATAAAGTGAATGCATAGCGATACAATACTACAGAGGCAGTTGCCATTAAAAAGATACATACGTTACAGCAGGGTGGTGGGTATAAGGATATTTATAACAGAAGTCTATAATTTTCTGCATGTTTGAAATATCACTTAAAAATTTTTTTAAGCTCTATATCGCTTTATCTATATAGTACCAGGAGAATTCAGGGAACTGGGCAGTTACATCCGGTTATGAGGATCTGTGTTGGGTTTATCTACCCCTTTCTGCAACATTCCATTTCCTTTAATTGTCTCTTAGCTTCCCTAAAAACTCTCTCATGAAAAGAATCTTCTTTCTCCCACACCTATTCAGTGGTAGGCAGCACAACACACATTCTTTCGGGTGCCCGGAACATCCCCCATGGTTTGCCGCTAAGAGTCTTTGATGTGAGGTTCACTCTGTCTTTCTCTCTTAACCTTGCCCATCTCACATACACTGTGTGTTGGCACCTGCCCCCAAGACTGCCTCTCTCCTCACCCCATCCCTTGCCAAGGCAATCTGGTATATGCCCACTACGCACCTTCCCCAGAGCACAACTCCAATCCAAGCCACACACAGCTCTTGACAGGACTCTGCAGTGGGTTCCTTTCTCTCCCCGCACAGGTCTTGTTCTCTGAGCACCTGAAGGAGGTGAGACTGGGGGAGAAGCAGGTGTGGAAACCCAGAGGATATTGAGAAGTGGCTGTGCTGGTTTGAGAAGTGTTATATTCAGGAGTTGCGGTTGGGTTGGTCTCAAAGGAGAGATGGAGGCTGAAGAGCTGAGATTCTTTAATGTGTGACGGATGTTCGTGGGCTAGGATCAGGTCATCCTTCTAGGGAGAGTGTAGATGGAGAAGCTGAATGACTTCTGAGTCCTTAGTCATCCCAAATCAGGCTGATGTGGTAGGAGGAAGCCTGGGGAGAATGAAGGGAGTACTGGTCAGTGCTAATGAGGGAACTGGTCAGGTCAGAGCCAGTGATCACCGAACCTGGAAAACTTGAGTTTGTTGGTCATCTTGAAAAGAGGAGGTTCAGAGACCATTTGAAATTATTTGTAATTGCATTATTCTGGGCCAAATGACCAGAAAAACAACCAGTACTTACTGAGCAGTTAGTTACTGCATGCCCCGCTCTGTATTATCCCCACTGAGGTCTCCCAGAAGCCCTCTAAAATAAGTACCATATCCCCATCTTACAGATGACAACATTGAGGCACAGAGAAATTAAGTAGTTTGCCTAAGGTTACACCAGCTGATTAGTGCCGAGCGAAGATTTGAACCCAGGCACTGTGACCCCAGAGTCCATGCTCTTAATTACTAGGCTGATGCTCCTGGAAGATTGTGGGGGGGGCAGGGGGAGAAGGGGAGAGGAGAGGCGGGGGGGGAGCACCTCTGGACTAGAGAATTAGGAGTCGTTTACACAGAAGTAAAAATTAAAGCTGTAGTTGTGAATGAGATCAGTGAGCAGAGTGAAATTAAGTGTGTGGAAGAGAGAGAGACCCAACAATCACAGGGACAGTGAGCTGATCACTGGCTGAGGATTAGACCCTTGAAAATATCTACCGATAGACCCAGGTTTCTTCGACTCTGAAAAACTCACATCGCCTTTGATGAGCACAAGAACTTCATATCCTCCTGTAATGTTATTTATAATGCAAGTCACATTAAATACTGTGAAGGAAATCAAAGCAATGGACAAAATGCCACTTTGTTTTTGAACTCAACCCTTACTCCCAGATTCTGATATGTGTCTATACAGGGGCTGACAACACACACACACACACACACACACACACACACACACACACACACACACACACACACACACA
>NW_006797481.1:6331405-6338300 GCF_000442215.2 Lipotes vexillifer | reverse complement strand
ACACACACACACACACACACACACACACACACACACACACACACACACACACACACACACACACAGGAGCAGCCCTGATTTGGCAGGTGGGAGGAGAAAGTTGAACAGAATGAGCCATTTGAGAGAGGGTCAGTCAGAGGCCAGAGAGAGGAGACCGGGCCAGGTTTTCGTAGTGAAGGCCAGGGGATGAGACCTCTCGTCTAAGAAGAGAATGGCAGCGCTGCTGGGTGCGCAGGACAGGGTTCCTTTGGGGGCTGCTGAGATCTGTTTACCTTGGTAATAACACTCGTGCATATGCAGTAGTGTAAGGAAATGGATATTGTGTTTACAAGCAGACAATGTGGTGGGGAAACATATTTTCAGACCTATAATGGATAATAGAACAACAAGCTGAAACTCTACAATCCATTTTCTTGCTTTCCTGAGAGAACTGATCATTAGAATTGCGGGTAACCTTGAGAAAGGAAGAAAAAAAGTTCCACTGAAGCTGGGCTCATTTTCAGCTGTCAGCGGAAAAATACAATCCCGTACCAGCCTCCAGCAAAGCTCTCAGACTTGGCCAGCCAGTAGTTGTTTTCCAACTTCTCTCTGTTACCTTTAAAATCCAAACATTTTTCCATCCGTTCTTTTCTGCTGTGCCAGCACTGATCAAGCTAAGTGCGAGCGTTTGCAACATCAAGGTACCAAGATTACTCACTATGTCACTGGACATGCAGATGCCGACAGCCCACCTCCTGCAGCCGCTGGATCAGGCTGTGCTTTTTTTTTTTTGGTAGAAGTTCTTTACATATTTGCATTGTTAACCCCTTGTCAAATATATGGTTTGCAATTATTTTCTCCCATTTCATAGGCTGTCTTTTCTTTTATTAAAAAAATTGTTTTATTGAATTAATTCAACATGTAACGTTGTATAAGCTTAAGGTATGCAGTATGTTACTTTGATACATTTATGCATTGTAATATTGTAATATGTTTTAGCGATATTTATTACATTACATAATTATAGTACAATATTATTGTCTGTGTTCATTATACTGTGCATTAGATCTCTATGGCTTATTTACTACTTGTTACAAATTTGTACCCTTAAACGCCATAAATCTTATCCACACCCCATCTCCCTAGTCACCAGCATTTTTACTCTCTACTTTTTATAGGTTTGACTTTTTTAGATTCCATGTATAAGTGACATATAGTACTTGTCTTTGTCTGACTTATCTTGCTTAGCATAATATACTCAAAGTCCATCCATGTTGTCACAAATGGCAGGATATCCTCCCTTCTCATGACTAAATAATATTCTGTTACGTATATGTACCATGTGGTTTTTTTTCCATTCATCTGTTGATGGGCATTTGAGTTGTTTCCATGTTTTGGCTAATGTGAATATGCACTCCCATATTTACTGAAGCATTATTCACAGGCTGTGCTTTTGAAGGGATATGGTAACAGCCACGTTCAGTCAATCTTGCCTTGAACTGATGGACGAAAAGAGGCAGCTGACTCTCCACTGTAAGGGATAGCAACACTATAAGAAATCATTTTTTTTTCTGTGTCAGTTTCCTACCTTTCCCTAATTTCATAGGTGAAATCACATGTGTAGAACCAACTTTGCAATTTAGCTCTGAAGTCCAGAATGGCTACATGGGAGTGCCGTGCCTTTTCAGATACTTACTCCCTTATGTGTTAAATCACCCAGAAACCTGGAGGAAGATGCTTTCCTGCTTGAGCAGGTGCAAGAAGGGTGCTATCTGAAGGATATTCCGACATTTTACAGTTGAAAGGATGTGGAAGGTCTGGGAGTATTAATAATAACTATTACTTTTTAAAAATAAATTTATTTATTTTTATTTATTTTTGGCTACATTGGGTCTTTGTTGCTGCGCGCGGGCTTTCTCTAATGGCAGCGAGCGGGGGCTACTCTTCATTTTGGTGAGCGGGCTTCTCATTGCGGCGGCTTCTCTAGTTGCGGAGCATGGGCTGTAGGCACGTGGGCTTCAGTAGTTGTGGCTCGCGGGCTTAGTTGCTCCGCGGCATTTGGGATCCTCCCGGACCAGGGCTCGAACCAGTGTCCCCTGAATTGGCAGGAGGATTCTTAACCACTGCGCCACCAGAGAAGCCCCTATCTTTTTATTTTTAACCTCAGAGGCAGGGAGTGGAGTCAATTTTACTGCTCAGTTCATGGCACACTTTTATTGCCGTGCCTTACAATGCCTGCTCTTCTTTCATGTATTTATTCCCCATTCCTGTTCTCTCACTGACCACTCCCCCTTACCCCTATAGGTGATTGCTCTAATGTGTTTACTGTGTATTTGTTTATTTGTGTGCATTCTTACAAATTGTGTACTATCAATCTACATAATGCTACTTACTGTGTTACATATCTTTCTCTTTCTTTTTTCACTCAACTAGGTTTTTAACATTTATCCTTGTTGCTATGTGCATATCAAGTCTATTGATTCTAATTGCCGCAGAATATCCCACAATTCTTATCTCTTCATTGGGTGCTTAGTATATGCTAGGTTCTATATTAAAGTGCTTTAGATGCATGATCTCATTTGATCTCACCGACAACCCAGGAGCAGGGTAATGTAATTTTGGCCAGATTCCCAAACCGAGTGAAACAAATCAGAATCATGATAGGGGATTCAACAGAGTTAAACCAGTGTGCCAGGAGCCAGGTAATATTTGCTCAGCATAACTCAGGGGCTGCTAAAGCAGCCCCTTCCTGCTTCATTTCTTCTCTTGGTCTCTAAACACTGCTGATTTCAACTCATGAGTTCAGCAAATGGTTCTTGGGAATCACCTAATACCCAAAGACAAAGGAGCTACAGCAAGCATTGGGATCCATGTAAATTCTCTCGAAAGAATAATTTTATAGAAGCTAAGGTGGCCTTAGTGCCCCTTGAACACAGTGTGCTCAGCCCAGACTCAAGCCTAGTGGTTCCAATAGGAAATTACAGAAATTTTGGGCTTCGGAGCAGAATCTACATCTTCAGTGGCACAACCAGTTGGGTAAAGAGACAATTGCCTGTGATCTCAGTTGCCTCCTTTTCTCCGGTGGAATGGAGAGATGGTGGGGTGTGTCACTTAAGTGTTGCCTAACAGTCTCATACAAGAGGCTGGAAACTGTGACTGCAGATCATAAGTGTGTAAAAATTAATAGACTCTATGCAGAATATGAACTCTTGTATGGATATAGTTAAAGGGTTGTCCTTTATGTCTTGATTCCCACCTGAATCTGGTAGAATAACATATACCCCTTAAAAACTTTTTGTCAACAATTGCACTGTATCCAGTGTAACTCCCAAATCAAACTCCACGAAAATGCTTCAAAACCCAGTATAGGGAGATTTTTAACCATGTGTGACAAAAGAGAGCTTCCTTCAGTGTTGAAATTCTTCAGAGAAGTATTTAATTATGTTCTCTCAGATCTTGTATTTTGTTTCTCAAGCCTTCGTTTCTATCTTATTCATTTTGGAAGTAATGCATTTAAGTAAAACTTTCAATGGTCGAGTATCTTTGGAAAATTCTCTGGTTCCTTTCATATTTCTGTAAAAAATAATGCTGATACTACATTTCTTTCAAATTGTTTATTTCTCTAAGGATTTAAAGCATATGTCTAATTTGTATTGACTAGTTTTCACTTCTGGTCATCAAGTTTCTGTTCTCTTATTACCCTGTAAATCCAACTGGCTAATCTAATAAAGAGCTTCTAACAGATTCTTTTTTCCAGTGTGTCTTATCTTTTGACTGAATGCCAGTAACAAACTTAACTGTTAGGATTCTTTGCAATATTTCCCAGAGCACACTGACTACTTCCGTCTTCTGAGAGTAATGCCAAAGTATGATGCAATAAGATAATGTGAACCCAGCATGGACATAGCAGAAATTGGAAGGAAAGGAACCTCTCTGGGCTTGAGCCATAGATGACAGGCTCACTGAATCTAGGCTCTGAAAGGTCCCGAGGTGAAACAGACATAGTCTGTGCCCATGAAGAACAGAGGAGGGATGGAGGAGACATGCCTGATGAAGCTTGATACACACCAGGGAGGAACTCAGAGCTGCCCTGTGCAGCCCAGGGGTCAGGGAGGGCCTCCTGTAGGGATCAGCCTCGGAGCTGCCAGGTGATGGGGAAACTCTAGGTCAGCTCTTCTGACTTCCCAGAGCTGCTTTTTCACATCCACTCATTGGCATTGGAGTGTGACCACCTTCAGGGACCCACGAGTCTGCTGGGTCGTCTTCTCCGCAGAGTAGTAACACTAACATGGAACCAGGCCCTAGGAAAGGGCTGTCACCATATCCTACTCAGAAACTAGTTCACTGGAAGGACCTCTTGGCCACTCACTTTCTGACTGTAGAAGCCCATGGACATTTCCATTGCTAGGTCTCCTTTTCTCCTTCTCTTCCTTAGAATCAGAATTTAGAGAACACAATGTGCCAGAAAGTCATCCCTTCCTTGCAGGGCAAGACCTAAGGGCCTTTCCCAGCAGGGATAAGAGTGGATGCAAGTTTCCTCTTCCTTCTGTGGTGGATAGGCTCTCTGACAGCCCAGAAAATTTTAGTTACTTGGGTTTTTTTTTTTGCCACACCCCAGGGCTTTCGGGACCTTAGTTCCCTGACCAGGGAGTGAACCTGGGCCGTGGCAGTGAAAGCACCATGTCCTAACCGTTGGACCGCCAGGGAATTCCCAGTCTGGAAAAATTTGACACCGACCTGGCAGGCAGCCCAAAGTGGCAGGGCGGGGTGGTGGTGGGATGAACTGGGAGATTGGGATTGACGTGTATAGACTAATACGTATAAAATGGATAACTAATAAGAACCTGCTGTATAAAAAATAAAATTCAAAAATTGAAAAAAAATTTGGCTGTGTTGGGTCTTCGTTGCGGTGCAGGGCTTCTCATTGCGGTGGCTTCTCTTGTTACGGAGCACGGGCTCTAGGTGCGCAGGTTTCAGTAGTTGTGGTGTATAGGCTCAGTAGTTGTGGCTTGTGGGCTTTGTTGCTTCGCAGCATGTGGCATCTTCCTGGACCAGGTCTTGAACCCGTGTCCCCTGCATCGGCAGGCGGATTCTTAACCACTGCATCACCAGTGAAGTCCCTTCTTCCTTATTCTGAGCTCTATGCCTTCAGAGCCTATTCTGATTATCCTATGATGTCTGCCTCTCCCTCTGTTAGAAATGGAAAGACATGGAAGCCACTTGCCTTTTACTGAATGAAGAATTAAAGAAATAAAAATTGATAGGAAAAATGAAAAGATAAATTAGGCATTATACTAACAGGAATGAGAAGATATTTGACTCAATTAAAAACTGACAGGAAGGAAAAAAGAAAAGAGGGAAGAGAGGACCAAAATAATAAGCCGAATGACCTATTTGTTAGAAAAATAACATCAGAGAAAGTAGATATTCCTTATACTCATGTATATTTCTATAGAGTAAAATTTATAGATATCGTATCTGATCCTTCCTGAGTAAAGAGAGCTGCAGGTAGAATTAAGAAGAGATTCAAAGAAATGTAAAACCCTAGCACGTGCTATGTCTACCTGGAATGGTTACTCATCTCTAAACTATGAAGTGTTTAAGACTCAGCTTTAATGTAATTAAGATACATAAACTGTATTTACATGTAAGTTTGTACACCATGTAAATTTTAAAATGTAAATTGGTACAGCCTCTATGGAAAACAGTAGGGAGGTTCCTCAAAAAATTAAAAATAGAACTGTCATATGATCCAGCAATCCCACTTTGGTGTGTATACCCAAAGGAAATTAAATCGCTATCTCAAAGAGATATCTGCACCCGCATGTTTACTGCAGCATTATTTATAATATTCAAGCCATGGAAACAACCCAAGTGTCCATCGATGGGTGAATGGACAAAGATGTGGTATGTATACAATGAAGTATTATTCAGCCATAAAAAGAAGGAAATCCTGCCATTTGCAACAACATGGCTGGACTCTGGGAGCATTAGGCTAAGTGAAATAAGTCAGACAGAGAAAGACAAATACTGTATGACCTCACTTATATGTGGAACCTTAAAAAACCGAAATATACAAACAGAGAAAGGATTAGTGGTTGCCAGAAGCAGGTGTGAGAGGCAGAAGAGATGGGTGAAGGTAATCAAAAGGTACAAAGTTCTAGTTAGAAGATAAATAAGTTCTGGGGATGTAATATGCAGCATGGTGACTGTAGTTAACAATACTGTACTGTATATTTGAATGTCACTAAGTGAGTAAATCTTAAAAGTTCTCATCACAAGAAGACATTTGTAACTGTGTGAGGTGATGGGTGTTAACTTACTGTTGTAATTATCTTGCAAAATATCGAATCATTATGTTGTACACCTTAAATGAATACAATGTTAAATGTCGATTATATCTCCATAAAACAGAAAAAAAAGGAGACTATAAAGAGAATGAGAGAACGAGGCAGCAGAACACTCAGGATTTCTTACTTCTCAGTCTCCAAAATCACAAGTGTCTCAGACAAAAGAGGAAAAAAGCAACTCTATGAAAGAAAAGCTTGGTGCTGTAAGGTTTAAAACGTACTCCTGACCCAACTCCACCATTGAAATCCTCCCCAGTGTTGCACAGCAAAGGATCCCAATCCTAGGAAGTGTTAAATTGAATTTCTGTAACATAAAATACAAAATATCAAAAAGTACTGTGAAGCAACAGTTATTAAATCTGAACTGGTGCAGGAATAAATGAACAGATCAATGAGGCAGATCAATCAACAGATCAATGAGGCAGTAATCAAGTCCAGGAATAGACTCAAATGCATAAAGTAATTTAATATAAAATAAAGGTAACATGGTGAACCAGTGGAAGAAAATTGATCACGCAATAATTGATATTGAGGTAATTGGCTTGTCACTGGGAGAGAAGTAAGCT
>NW_006797481.1:6327821-6331395 GCF_000442215.2 Lipotes vexillifer | reverse complement strand
CCCTACACCAAATGAATTGGAGATGGATAAAAGACATCTGTGTGTGCTAAATACATTGAAAATATTTTTTTTAGAATATCTGCTGGAAGCAACCATGCCACTGATCAAATAAAGATGCAGAACTGTAAAACAGACCCAGTTTATCAAAGCATTTTATTAAAAATGTTTGTTTACTTTTTAAAAAACTTATTGAGGTATAGTTGATTTACAATATTATATAGGTTTCAGGTATACAACATAGTAATTCACAATTTTTAAAGCTTATACTCCATTTATAGTTATAAAATATTAGCTATATTTTCTGTGCTGTACAATATATCCTTGTAGCTTATTTATTTTATACATAGTAGATTGTACCTCTTAATCCCCTACCGCTATCTTGCCTTTCCTCCCTTCCCTCTCCCTAAAAAGCATTTTATTTTTAACATTCTGCACTGACTCACTGAATGAGCATTAATATGGAAGTTGCCTTCTCAAATGATGAACTCAATCTTCCCATTCAATGTAGGAACCTATAATATTTAAAAAGTAAGTGGACCAGTTTTTTTTAGGCCTGGTTATAGCTAAACGTTATATCTGAAGGACCAGGAGATTGGTAGTTCTTTGCATAGGGGGTCAGACATCTGACATCTGACATCTATTAACACGAAGCAAAATTAGTAGAGTATATACCTGCTTGGATGCTTTTATGGTTACATTTGTTTATTGAACCAACAGATGCAGTTTATATTGGGAATTTTTAACATATCAAAATGATCTTGGCTTAGCCTAGCAAAATAATATATTTTGTTTATGTTAACTGTTTTCCTCAACAGGCTGATTTTAGCTGCTTGAAAGAAAGACATACACACAAACACATACATTTAGAAATTATATAATATCAAAATTCAGTCCTAAATGTCAGGGCGCAGAACGACATCCTAACAACAGAGATGCATATAAAATTTGTAGTTTTGTGTTTCAAAAATTACTCATAGGAATTTGATAATGATTTCTTGGATATGATACCAAAGGCACAGGCAACAGAAGAAATAAGAAGGCAAGTAGGACTTCATAAAATTTTTAAATTTTGTGCAACAATACACTTTCAACAGAATAAAAAGTCATCCCACAGAATGGGAAAGAATATTTGAAAATCATACACTTGATAGGGAATTAATATCCAGAATATATAAAGAACTCCTAAAACTCAACAACAACAAAAACAAATAACCCAATTCAAAAATGGGCAAAGGACTTGAATAGACATTTCTCCAAAGA
Source organism: Lipotes vexillifer (assembly GCF_000442215.2). NCBI lineage: Eukaryota > Metazoa > Chordata > Mammalia > Artiodactyla > Lipotidae > Lipotes > Lipotes vexillifer. Next base: position 6,330,135 of record NW_006797481.1, on the reverse strand, counting down.
AGACACACAAATGACCAATAAATCCATGAAAAAGATGCTCAGCATCACTAAATCTTAAGGGAAATGCAGATCAAAACTACAATGGAATGCCATCTCATACCCATTAGGATAGACACAATTAAAACAAAACAAAACAGAAAACAGCAAGTGTTGGCCAGGATATGGAGAAATTGGATCCCTTGTGCACTGTTGGATGGGAATGTAAAATGTAAAATAGTACAGCTGCTGTGGAAAAGTGTGGTGATTCCTCAAAAAATTGAAAATAGAGCTACCATATGATCCAGCAATGCCACATCTAGGTATATACTCAAAAGAATTGAAAACAGAGTCTTGAAGAGATATCTGTATTCCCATGTTCATAACAGCATTATTCACAATCATAGCTAAAACGTGGAAGCAATCCAAGTGTCTGTTGACAGACGAATAGATAAGGAAAATATGGTTATACGTACAATGGAACATTATTCAGGAAATAAAAAGTAAGGAAATTCTGATATATGCTACCACATGGATGAGCCTTGAGGACATTATGCTAAGTGAAATAAGCCAGTCACAAAATACAAGTACCATATGATTCCACTTATTTGAGGGACTTGGAGTAGTTGAAATCATAATAGAGACAGAAAGTAGAATGGTGGTCACCCGGGGCTGCAGAGAGGGGAAAAGGGGAAATTATTGTTTAATGGGTACAGAGTTTCAGTTTTACAAGATGAAAAAAGTTCTGAAGTTGGATGGTGGTAATGATTGCACAACATATGAATGTACTTAATACCATTGAACTGTACACTTACAACCCATCAAGATAGTATATTTTATGTTATGTGTATTTTACAATTTTTAAAATTATTTTTAAAAATTTCTAGTAAGAACAATATCAATAGTTCCACAATCAACCCTCAGTTACCTGAGGGAAAATTAACGTGGTTAAAGACTCAAAATGGCATAATGAAATATACCCAAAAGGACGGAAAAAAGGAATGAAGAGTAATAAATGAGGACATTAGGGCACAGGCACCATGAGGGCTGGGAAATGAACTTGCTTTTGAATGAAAGCAAAAGGTAAGACTAACACGCAGAAGTACCACAAATTGATAGCTGAGCTCTTATGATGTAACTGTTCTAATCACTTGACATACATTAACTCATTTCATCCACACAGCAGCCCTCTGAGGCAGACATTATCATCCCCATTTTACAGATGAGGAACACACCCAAAGAGACTGAGCAACTGGCCCAGTTTCATAGCTAACACGTGGTGGAGGTAGAATTTGAACCTGAAATTGACTCTGATCCATGTTCTCAGTCGCTGCACGAAGTGAATATCAACGTTGGCAGAAGTGGGCCCCAAATCTGCCTCTGTGTTTTCCAGTAGCCAAAACAGAAAGTGTGATCAGATCTCACTTTAATTAAAAAAAAAAAATCTCAAGGTAGAGAAATAGTGTCTTGATGAGCACACCCTGCTAGTGTGTGTTTGTGTATACCAACCTCACTGATATTTTCCAGGTGGCCCACGCATTTATGCTCTAATGTCTTACAGAATAAAAATGGCCAGAGTTAAGGTGTGGTTTCTAGGCCCTGAGGTTCGGACTGAGCTTTTGTTTTTATTTTTCCTTGTAGACTTTATTTTTTAGAACAGCTTTGGATTACAGAAAAATTGAGAAAACAGTACAGAGTTCCCATATACCCCACACCCAGAGTCCATGATTATTACCATTTCACATTAGTATGGTACATGTGTTACGATTGATGAACCAATACTAATACATTATTAACTCAGGTCCATCCTTCATTCAGATTTCCTTACTTTTTATCTAATGTCCTTTTTTTCTTCCAGGAATCCACATGACGTTTGATTTTCATGGCCCCTTAGGCTCCTCTTGGCTAGGACTGAGTTTTAATCTGCCTTAGGCAGAAAATGAGGATGTTAGCTTAGTTCTTTTGAAGCATCACAGCTCCATATTTTCCAGCGCTGTACAAACAGCCTAATGTTATGATGGCTCATAACAGTGTTTCAAGGTAGTAAACATCTCTGTTTTCTGTGCCAACCGAAAAAACTGCTGCTTAGTCTCCTGCCAGATGACTAATTGGGTATATAAGAGCATTTTTCCAGGTAAAGTAACTTTCCTGGGATTTCTTAAAATGCAGGCTTATATGCAATAATTGTCCAATTACAAGACTTACGTTCACATTTCATCCATTCTATTTTCACTGACTATATCTCCAACTCTGAAAAGTATGGGTTTAATCACTCAGAAAATTTAACATGACTGTAATTATTTTTTCGCCATCAGCTTCCCCTCCATCAACTCTTTCC
>NW_006797481.1:6324654-6327621 GCF_000442215.2 Lipotes vexillifer | reverse complement strand
TCTTTCCCTTTTGCCAATTTGCTTATAAACACACTCAGGATTCCCCAAGCTTTAAAAAGCAAAGAAAAAGTTTCTTAGTCTCCACTTACTGTCTGATTCCCTTGTTCCAGTCATTGCTGGAATTCTTGAAAGTCTGGCCTGTATCATTATTTCTGTTTCTTTTCCATCTTTTTATTCCTTAATCCAGGATAGTCAGGCCTCCTTGTTCACTGCTTGAAACTTCTCCCTGAGGGTGACCCATAAGCTCCAAATCTAGTCACCTTTTCTTGCTTCTCTCCCTTCTTATGCTCTTAGAGCATCTGACTGTTGTTTATTTCCTCCTTTAGAGCGTCTCTCATTTGGTTTTCAGGACATGAAGTGATGAGGTTTTCTTTTCCCTTTCCAACCATGCCGTTATCTTTTCAGCTTCCCTTTCCCTCTCGTGTCCTCGATGTCATTGTTTCCCAGGATTGGCCTTACCTCTTTGTCTTCCCCAGGCCATCCTGTCCACACACATGTCTTTATGACATTGTTATATCTATGTCAATAACTCCGGTCTTTCTCTAAAGCCCCAGTTTCCCATTTGCAAAAGTCCGTAGACATTTCCAATTGAATATCTCTCTAATATATTTAACCTGCTGAATATCTAACAGATAGTTTTTCCCCCCAAATCAGTTCTGCTTCAGCTTTTCCTGTTTCCTCTTGGTGATACCACACTTCTCCCAGGAGCCCAGACTTGAAACCTTGAATTTTTTCATGACTTCCCTCTTGTCTCCCATAATTAATCAGCAACTGCTATCAATTTTTCCTTGATAAAATCTTTCTATACTTCCTTTCCTGCTATTATCATTCATTCATTCATTCACTCATTCAGCAAATATTTATTGAGTGCTTACTATACACCAAACTCTTTTGTTTTCCTGTCTCTAGTTGGTCCCCTGCCAATTAATTCAAAAGTACTGCCAGGTGTATATGCAGAATATTCTATTCTGATTATGTCATCTCCATGCTTAGAAACATTTAATGGCTGCCCTTTGCCTACTGCAAAATACAGAAACACTCTACAGAGTCCTAAGGGTTCCGTGGAGCTCCTTAAAGGTACCAAAGTATGTGAGATTAATGGGAGGAAGCACTTCAGCTACAGCAGCTCTGTCTGCTCCCATTTAATAATTGTCTTTAAAAGCGAAAAAAATGTTTTCAACACTACAGTTTTAGCCTTAGCCTACTACTTAATGCCGTCTTCAATCAAACTCTAAATGACTTTCCAGACAGACAATCCACTTTTTAACCAAACTAGACTACTGGTTGTCACCTATGGAAATCAAGTAGTCCACCACCCCTTCAAGCCTTCGCTCCACCATCACCTTTTCCTGGAATGTCCTGTGCTCATCTTCCTGTGTTGAATTCCATACCCTAACTTTTAAATGCTAGCTCATATTCCAAGAAGAGTGTTCCTTTTTCTGAAAGTCTATGAACTTGGTTTCACAAATCTTCTTGGCACTTATCACAATACTTACTTGATTTTGTTATTTGTAAGTTCATTCCTTATATGCCCTTAGATGATCTCAAAGCATTTTAGGCTCCTTGAAGGCAAAAGTGATGTTCTAAATAACTTTGTCTTCCATAGTAGCTAACACAGTACCTCATCTATCAAAAGCAAGGGATAGACATTTGTTGAATGAACAAGTCTGTTTCCCTATGGTCTTGCCATTAAGGATCCTGTCAAAAAGAAAAAAAAAATTTTGTACAGTCAGTCTTTTGTGTGTATTCATGCAAAGGAGAGCAAGAGAAAAGAAAATGAGGAAGCATGAAAACGAGGGGCAAGTAAGAATAATATGTAGAAAAAACATACTTTCTTATTCAGGAGTATCCAAGAAGGTAAATTGGGTAAGCAATAATCTTTCTTCACTTTGTATTTAGTTCACTTTTTTTTCACCTTAGTTTTGATGAATTCACATAGGAGACATTAAATTATTAAAGTTTTCAGTATCCCTGGAGATAAGAAGGGCTGCTATGTTCATTAGATAGATAGGGAAGCTCAAATTATCAGTGACTTAAACAAGGACACATGGCATAGAAATGAAGCATAAACCTCCAGGTGCGGGTTATAGAATTTGGATTCCCAGCTTGTGACTCTTCACCTTTTGTCTCTCTTCCCAAAGTTCTGAGCTTTTCTTGTGCATAGGAAAATCATGTTTGTTTCTCACCATCCTTAGGATTACAACAGCCCCTCCAAAGCCTCCTTTATACATTCAATAACATCACCAGTCAGTGTTCTTTGAGCACTTACTGACTGTATATCATTATGTACACACACGGTTCCCACTTTAACACAGAAAATCCGCAGCACTGTACTCTCAGCAGGTCCCACCAAGACCCCGCTGAAGCAGGTGGTATATATAGCTAAGTGCCGCCACGCTGATCTTGAATACTCAGGGGATGCAAATAATGTCTTTCATCACTTTTTGCTGGCTTATTTATTTTGCCCATGGGGGAGTGGCTATTGCATCCATGTTATATCCATGTAATGTTGGACGGTGAGCATCACTTGGCTTTTTCCAAGCAGAACTTATAGCTGATGACAAGCTGTTGTTGAGAAAATGAAAATTTTTCTGAATTCAGTTCTGCATGGAAACAGTTGACCAATTTTCATTGCTGCAATGTGGCTCTTTTGCTCTTGGTTGATTTTGAGTAATAGCTTCACTTCTGTAGCAAGGAGATTTTATTTGAAGTCCATTCAGAGATTTGGTTCAACAAACTGGACTACAGGTTTCAGAAAATCTCTTTTGAACCTTCCAATAATAGACTTTTTCATCTATTATTCCTGGAACACTTTATCCTTCACAGCCAAGCATGTGGATAGCTTTGTTGTTCACTGTGTTCTGTGTTTGCCGTTATGACCTACATTTTCAACTTGGGATAAAGAATAAAATTTCTTTTATTTTTCTGATTAATTACTTGAATTCCCACTTTCCTTCATCAGCAGGA
>NW_006797481.1:6318421-6324580 GCF_000442215.2 Lipotes vexillifer | reverse complement strand
CAGCAGGAAGCCTAATATCTTCTTGAAAATTTCCTTTTCTCAGTCCAGGAACTTACTTGGTCTGTAAGGGGTCAGTCTTCTTTCTTAATATCAGAGAAAAAAAGAACTGTAGCTATTGTCACCTGCAAAGTATCACTTTGGAAAACTGGTCCTATGTAGATCTTTGGACCCTTGTCCACTTGGTAAGGGTACACTGGCCAGGCCAGCTTCCTGTTCAGGCTGCAATCATGTTCCATGTTTAACTTGTAAGTTACAGCAGGTACTGAGTAATCAACTATACACAGCTGGTAGAGCAGTAGAGACTACCAGCTGGTTATTAGTCCTGGTAACAGTCCTTTTCAGTTCCTCTGCAGATGGTCAGCCCTTTTCCACCAGAGAACTCCCACCATGCTGAAGTGGCTGAATCTGGGGGCGCCTCCAGCCTGGACCACATGCTGTACTAGAACCAGCCCACCTCCAGAGCTGTGGAAGAGCTGGATCACCATTCTTTTTTTTTTTTTTTTGTCTTTTTTCGTTGTTGTTGTTTTTCTTTTTTTAACATCTTTACTGGAGTATAATTGCTTTATGATGGTGTGTTAGTTTCTGCTTTATAACACGGCCACGGCCCACGGGCCCAGCCGCTCCGCGGCATGTGGGATCCTCCCGGACCGGGGCACGAACCCGCGTCCCCCGCATCGGCAGGCGGACTCCCAGCCACTGCGCAACCAAGGAAGCCCCTGGATCACCATTCTTGACATCCTTTCTTCAAGGTATTTTATTTCGGGGATATTTTTACTTTTATCAACCACAGGGATTATTTAGACTCTTGGGGCACAGGAGTAGAGTGCCTTTACTTCCAGAATGCCCCCGTATTAGTGTCCTAGGGCTGCCATAACAAAGTACCACTGGGTGGCTTAAAACAACTGACATTTGTTCTCTCACAGTTCTGGAGGCTAGAAGTCTAAAGTCAAGGTGTCGGCAGGGCCATGCTCCCTCTGAGACATGTAGAGGAGAATCCTTCCTGGCTTCTGGCAGTTTGCTGGCAATCCTTGGAATTTCTTGGTGTTCTCCCCTCCTGTGTCTCTGTGTCTCTCCTAAACTTCTTATAAGAACAACAGTTATTTTGGATTAAGGGCCCCGCCTTACCCGCGTTTGACTTCATTTTAACTAATTCCATCTGCAATGACCCTATTTCCAAATAAGGTCACATTCTGAGGTACTGGAGTTAGGACTCCAGCATATCTTTTGGGGAGACACAATTCAACCCATAACAGCCCCTGTGCTATTTTGCAAATACATACACCTCCCCTTCCCAAAGTTCTTCATAGCTGAAAGCAACTCTTATAACAATAAACAAAATACCATGTTATGTAAGCTTCACCTAGGATAATAGGTCCCTGCTTGCCTGTACTTTCATAAGCCTCAGAACCACCCAGGAAACTCAGTATTAAGACAAAGAAGGTCCTCTCCAAGGAGACTTTCTGTTACTGCCTGTCCAGTGAATTTCTCTTGGGAGAAAAAAATCAAAGTAAATTTTACCCACCTATGTATCATATTAGACTTGGCTGGTCAAAGAAATTAGCTACATGAATGCAAGGATTCCCACACCAAATGGAAGCTTTCCTCTGCTTTTCTGCCCCAATAGAATCTAGGGAAATTGTCAGAACTCTTGTTTTAATTAAGAAAATTAAGATTCAGAGAAGTGAAGTGGCTGTCCAGGTCACTCAAATGGTAAGTGACAGAACTGTGATTAAGAATCTTCGCATCTTCATAGCTCTGAACACCAGACTGTGCTAAATTCCGTCCATCTTTTCCAAAACCCCGCTGAAGACCCTCAACTTTGGAGACAGTATTTTTTGCTTCCATTGATGGATCATTGATCTAGGAAAGTGAGGTTAGCATGAGATCATAAAAGGCTCGAATGAGAGCCAGAGGAGTTTAGATCTTATTTAGCAGGAAGTGAAGACTTTTTTAAAGAGAAGAATGACATGATTGGGATTGAAGTTTTGGAAGATTAATCTGTAGGGTATATTCAAGTATGATAGAGGAGAATCAAGGGGGTGCATTAGAAAACCAGTAAGAAAGTTCAGGAAAGAGGAAGTACGCAATGAGATAAGGGCATTGGCAGAAGTCAAAGATGGTTCTAAGGTTTGAGCCTTTAGGAGACAGAGCTTCTTTAGAAATAGGGAACACAAAAGTGGCTGACCTGGGAGGGAAGGTGAATTCAACACTGGGGATACAGAGCATGATGTGCTGATTATGTGCTCTAAAGAGATGTCCCATTGAAAGTATATGCCTTTTAAAATGAGGGGATAGAGATTCTAATTTTGGTCTTTCTTTAGTAGGCACATCCCACAGCCCATGTCCAAAGGCACATACACCCTTGTTGTTGTGCTGGGATCTCTTCACTCACCGAGTAGCAGTTCACCAACTATCATGTGCTAGGCCCTGTTATAGGAGCTAGGGATATGAAAATGACTGATACCATTCTAGGTCTCAAAGTTGAATAGATGATCTCATGGCATAAGGGCTCTGCTAGAGATGAACAGTGGGAGCTGGATGGTTAGAAGGTGTGGGACAAGGGCGTCCACAGAGGCTTCCAGGGAGGTGACCCTGAGCCAGGTTGTAAAGGAGGACTCAGAGCTGTGTTGGAGCAGAAGTGAGTGAGGGTTTTCTACACTGAGGTCATAGCAAGAGCAAAAGCAGAGAGGGAGAGGGGACGGATACCTGGGAAACTGCAGGTGGGCCAGTGACGGGATTGGGAGGGTACAAAGGCCAAGGTGAAGACAGACTGGACCACAGTGAGAACAAAAATGGCTCCAGACCAAGTGAGGAAGTGGAAGACCAGGAAGGAAGAGAGGGGATCAAAAATAGAATTTCAGGGCTTCCCAGGTGGCGCAGTGGTTGAGAGTCCGCCTGCCGATGCAGGGGACGCGGGTTCGTGCCCCGGTCCGGGAAGATCCCACGTGCCGCGGAGCGGCTGGGCCCGTGAGCCACGGCCGCTGAGCCTGCGCGTCCGGAGCCTGTTGCTCCGCAACGGGAGAGACCACGGCGGTGAGAGGTCCGCGTACCGCAAAAAAAAAAAGAATTTCAATCTTAGAGAACATAAAGTTTTCATGCTTATAGGAACCATCAAAGGCCATTCTCCTCCAGCCACCTCAATTTACAGTTAAATAAATAAAGCCCAGAAAGCTTAGATGGTTTGCTCAAGGTCACACAGATAAGCTAGGACTAAAGCTCCCAGGTTAATGTCCGAGCTCCTGTCTCCCCAGTGAAAAAAACTAAGACTCAGAAAAGGAGAATGGCTTGCTCCAGTCACCCAGTCCATTAGCAGCACTTTGGGGTTCTTAGCCCGGTGCTCCTTCCTCCACCCCATAGCTCAGTGCTATAGACTGAGTGCATCCCCCCAGTAAACCTAATCCTCAGTGTGATGGCGTTTGGAGGTTGGGCCTTTGGGAGATGATTAGGTCATGAGGGCACAGCCGTCATGAATGGATCTGTGCCTTTATAAGAGAGACCCCAGAGTGTTCCTTCACCCCTTCTGCCACATGAGGACTCGGTGAGGTCTTAGTCATCTATGAACCAGGGAATGGGCTCTCATCAGACACCAAATCTGCAGGCACTTTGATCTTAGACTTCTGAGCTTCCAGAACTGTGAGAAATAAATTTCTGTTGTTTATAAGCCTATGGTATCCTGTTATAGCAGCCCAAGCAGACTAACATAATCACAGAGGTGAAGCAACTCTGAGAAATCACGAGAACAATGCCACTGTCATGCCTGTGATGTGACTGAGAGGAGGCCAAGACAAAGGTGCTGAAAAATAAGAGTTTGACGAACTATGAGCCCAGTGTGTGGGGAACACGATTAGCAGGGATGTTGGAAAGTCTTCCAGAATAACAGCAGAGAAAAAGACCATGAGCCATGTTCTAGAATCATCCAGGAAGCTGAGAAAGTGTTCCAGAGGTAGAAGAGAATGGAGAATGGGTGGAGTGTGCAAACAATGAGGGCTACCTGAGAGCAGCCATTATTGCAAAACAGAGGTGGGAGAAGAGCCTGGAAGGGGTGGTGGGAAGCTAGGTCCCCTGAGGTCTCCTAAGGAGATACTGACAACGTGGTCATAGAGAGGAGTTAGAAACACAGAGAGGGAAAAACTCAGGACATAGAGTATAAGATTAGAAGCTCTAACTAGGAGAGCACGAGGAAGGGTGCTGTTGAGCCCCAAAGGAAGGAGAATGTAGCTGGAGGGGGCGGGGAGAGGGGGGTTGAAGGTAGGATGGTACTTTTTTGAAAGCAGAGTTAGAAGAAGGCAGAATGCGGGGAGTCACTGGATGCCTGTGCTTATGATCAGTGTGACACCGTTATTATGTCAGTTATTAGCCAGTTACTGGGCCAAGGGCCTGAGATGCTTGTCTATTACCCCTTGCCAGATCCCTCTGAGGCAGGTACAGTTATCCTCATTATTCAGATGAGGAAATTGAGTCACAGAGAGGTTAAGTAACTCACCCAATATTACAGAGCTCGTAAGAGATAAAGCCAGGATTTGAACTCCATTTGACTCCAGAGTCCAAGCTTGTGACTACCGTGCTTTACAACCTCTACAAAAGGGGTCAGCACAAGAAGAACTGAGGTGATGGCAATGACCAGCCCTTAAAATTGTGATAGGGTGTTAAGTGTCTGTAAAACTTATTCCTTAGGACTTGAAAGGATAACATGGGTTTGCATCCCGTCTCTGCTATTAGTAGCTAGTGACAGGATAAATTACTTAAACTAACCGAACTGACCTTAGCTTTCTATAGAGATGCTATAATGAAAGTAATAATCAAGGTACCAGTTTTAGCAGAGCACCTGTAGTGTTTCTATTAAAATATAAATCACATCCTGTCATTGCTCTGCTCAAAACCATCCAGTAGCTTCTCAACTCAGAGTAAAAAACTGGTCTTTACCATGGGCTGCAAGACCCTAGACTATCTGGTCTTTGACCTCACCTGCTGTTTCTAGTTCCCTCCCTTACTTGTTCCAGTCACATTTGGGTCTCCTTTGTGTTCCTTGAAGACACCACGTGCTTTCTTTGCCTGGGATACTTCCCCTCAGATATCTTAGTTCGTTCCATAACTCCCAGTTCATGGACCAAATGTCTCAGGGAAGTCTTCTCTCTCACCCCTAAGTGAAAATGTACTCTATTCCTTTCTCCACCACTCCAGTTATCTTTTGCCATGTAACAAGTCTCCCCCAAAATTTAGTAGGTTAAAATGTCAACAAACATTTTATTCTCATGGTTTCTGAGGGTTAGGAATTCTGGAAGGGCTCAGTTGGGAGGTTCTGGTTTTTGGATCTCTTATATAGCTGTAGTCAAATGGTGGCTAGAACTGGAACAAAGCAGGGTTCAAGTAGCTGGGACCATCTGCATATGTCTGTCTCTGTCTCTCTTCATACAGACTCAGGGCCCCTCCATGCAGTCTCTCCACTTAGGCTAGTTTGAATGACCTTGCAACATGGTGGCCTCAGGGCAGTGAGCTGTTTATATGGTGGCGGAGGCTTTGTAGGTGAGCATTCCAGCAAGTAAGGTGGGAGCTACATTGTCTCATGATCTAGCCTCTAGCCTTGGAATTGACATGGCATCACTGCCACATATTATATTGGTTGAAAAGGCACAAAACCCCGTCCAGTTTCAAGGGGAGGAAACAAAGAACCCATCTCTTAATTGGAGAAGGGTCAAAGTCACATTGTAATCAGAGCCTGTAGGATGGGAGATACTGTTGACGCCACCTGTGAACAATTCAACCAGCCACACCTCTTTTACTTTCTTCTTCTCACCTAACAGCTATTTAATTCACTTGTGTTCTATGTTGCCTGTCTTCCTACACTAAAATGCCAGCCTATTCTGTTCACAGCTCTAGTCCCAGAGCCAAGAACAGAGCCTGACACACAGTATTCAATAAGTGCTTATCGAATGAATGAATTATGTCTACCAATCCTAACAATAGGTGTCTAAATTAGATGTTAATGCAACCATTTTACAGATGAGGAAAATGAAGGTCAGGCAGGTTCAGTAACTTCTGCAGGATCACTCAGCTACAAAAGGGAAGAGCTGGCATTTAAATGATGTCTTGCTCTTTCAACTATTCCAGGCTGCCCATCACATAATGGAACCTCTTTGGACTCCCCTCCACCCTCTACCC
>NW_006797481.1:6308281-6318395 GCF_000442215.2 Lipotes vexillifer | reverse complement strand
CCCCCCCCCCCCGCAGGAGACACACGGTCACAGCCCACCACCGAAATTCAGTTTGTCCCCAGTTGGGTGCTCTCAAGCTGAGAGCAAAGCAATTGCACTTTAAATCCCCTTATAGCAGATATTTTGGAGCATGTTCGGGGTAACCAGCACATTTTGCGTTCAACTCTTATGTCTGGTTTGCTGCAAAAAGGCAATTAAATAAAAGGTTAGGAGGCTTTTTAAATAGCCAACTCAAACTTTTGGCTTATTTTTTGCCTTGCTGTCTTTATAGGCATTTTACCAATATCTATCACTATTTCCCTTAGGGAGCCCTCAGATCTGTGATATTTGAGATAATAAAGGCTCTCCATTGGCCCTTTAAAAGGTTTGTGGTAAAACTGCACCATTAACATTCACAGTTCCTCATTTATGAGGCCGAATTGCACTTATTTCCATATTCCTCACTGTTTCTCCAACAAGGATTTCACATAATAGTGTTTGAAGGCTAAAGACTTCAAAGCAAATTCTTTACCATTTTTGTCTTGAAAAATATTCAATATTTGTATAATTAAAGTTAAGTCTTCTTAGAGAAATGACAACTCAAATAATCTTAAATGTACCTCCAAGAAAGAAGCTGTCAAAATGACATTTAGCTGTACAGTCACATTCTCTAAGGCCTTTTCTTCTCCTGATTTCCTGTAATCTTTGAAGGTTATGTCATGGCTGACTTCAGATCACTTTCTAAATTATTATGACCTCCTTTCAGTGTGAGTTCTGAGGGTGAGGAGTTCTATCTTCCCTTTGCTCCAGATTTTGTCTATTGCACTGTTTCCAAGCAGTTAAAACGAAAGCCAAAAACAAACAAAATCTTCCTCGGTTCCGATTTTCCCACTATCTAAGCATCCTATTTCTCTTTTCCTTGGCACTAAAGGTTTTTAGCAAGTCTGTCTCCGTTTTCTCATCTCCTAAATTATGTGGCAAAGATTTGCCGATGACCTCCAATCTCATTGGCAAATTTAAAAGAATTTTTCAAGTTTTCTTTCTTTTTTAATTTTTTTTAACATCTTTATTGAGTATAATTGCTTTACAATGGTGTGTTAGTTTCTGCTGTATAACAACGTGAATCAGCTATATGCATATATTTATATATCCCCATATCCCCTCCCTCTTGCGTCTCCCTCCTACCCTACCTTTCCCAACCCTCTAGGTGGTCACAAAGCACCCAGCTGATCTCCCTGTGCTATGCGGCTGCTTCCCACTAGCTATCTGTTTTACATTTGGTAGTGTATATATGTCCATGCCACTCTCTCACTTCATCCCAGCTTACCCTTCCCCCTTCCCATGTCCTCAAGTCCATTCTCTACGTCTGCGTCTTTATTCCTGTCCTGCCTCTAGGTTCTTCAGTACCTTTTTTTTTTTTTTAGATTTCATATATATGTGTTAGCATACGGTATTTGTTTTTCTCCTTCTGACTTACTTCACTCTGTATGACACTACACCTATCCACCTCACTACAAATAACTCAATTTCGTTTCTTTTCATGGCTGAGTAATATTCCACTGCATATATGTGCCACACCTTCTTTATCCATTATCTGTCGATGGGCACTTAGGTTGCGTCCATGTCCTGGCTATTGCAAATAGAGCTGCAATGAACATTGTGGTACATGACTCTTTTTGAATTATGGTTTTCTCAGTGTATATGCCCAGTAGTGGGATTGCTGGGTTGTATGGTACTTCTATTTTTTAAGGAACCTCCATACTGTTCTCCATAGTGGCTGTATCAATTTACATTCCCACCAACAGTGCAAGAGGGTTCCCTTTTCTCCACACCCTCTCCAGCATTTATTGTTTGTAGATTTTTTGATGATGGCTATTCTGACTGGTGTGAGGTGATACCTCATTGTGGTTTTGATTTGCATTTCTCTAATGATTAGTGATGTTGGGCATCCTTTCATGTGTTTGTTGGCAATCTGTATATCTTCTTTGGAGAAATGTCTGTTTAGGTCTTCTGCCCATTTTTGGATTGGGTTGTTTGTTTTTTTGATATTGAGCTGCACGAGCTGCTTGTAAATTTTGGAGATTAATCCTTTGTCAGTTGCTTCGTTGGCAAATATTTTCTCCCATTCTGAGGGTTGTCTTTTGGTCTTGTTTATAAGGTTTCCTTTGCTGTGCAAAAGCTTTTAAATCTCATTAGGTCCCATTTATTTATTTTTTATTTCCATTTCTCTAGGAGGTGGGTCGAAAAGATCTTGCTGTGATTTATGTCATGGAGTGTTCTGCCTATGTTTTCCTCTAAGAGTTTGATAGTGTCTGGCCTTACATTTAGGTCTTTAATCCATTTTGAGTTCAAGTTTTCTTTTTAATTGAGTGTCCCCTGTCTACATTTCCAGTTTTTACTTCATGCTTCTCACTTTGCACTCTCCTCAGTGCTTGAGCATCCCCTCATCTAGGATGTCTTCAGATTAGTTGCACAGTTAGTATCGTAATGCGTGTATTCTTGTACACGGGCTTTGCTAAGACATTGATGGAGAAGAGGAGGAAGCTGGAAGTAGGTCAAACCAAAGCTAGGGAGATTGACGCATCTCCAGGTGGGGGGACCTGGCAGTGTAACACTTGGTATTCAAAAGAGCTTGGAAAACTTGTGCTGGACCTGGACCAGTACTAGTTCTTAGGGTCCAATCCAGTCAGTGTTCAGTAGGGATTTCCAGGCAATACCTCTATTCATTCAATGAGAATTTACCATGTGTCTATTCTGTATTAGGCATTGTGCTAGGCACAGGGGATGCTAGGATAAGTAAACACAGTACCTGTCCCAAAGTTGCTAACAGGGGAAGTAAAGAGACAGAAAAGTGAGCAGACAAGTGCAAAAAAATATACAGAAAAATATATATGCCCATGGAGGTAAACATTATTAATTTTTTTTAAATCAGCTGCTCATTCGAGGGTTTGATATGGGACTTGTTGAGTATTTTATTGGAGAAGTATGATATTTATTGGTTTTCATAGTTAAACACATGAATAAATTAATTAAATGCATTGGTATTTTTATAAATAGCTGTCAAGAGCTACTAGAAACCTGGGAACTCAAAATCTTGCCATGCTACTTCCTCTAAGACCTTTTATTTTATTTTGCACATTTCTTTACCTATACAAACACCACTGTTGTCTTACTGCTTAGCCTTTTTAAAGCTCACATCCTTTCATCATCTCTTAATTATTCATTTCCATCCATTAATTCTCCTGGCCAGAATGAGACAGAAATGGCAGAATGTCTAATTAGGGAGAGTAGTTGTTTTTTAAATTTATTTTAATTAATTTATTTATTTTGGTTGTGCTGGGTCTTAGTTGCAGCATGCATGCGGGTCCTAGTTCCCCAACCAGGGATCGAACCCGAGCCCCCTGCGTTGGGAGTGTGAAGTCTTACCCACTGGAGCACTAGGGAAGTCCCGACAGTAGATTTTTGATAGGCAGTATTCAGAAGTAGAAGGAAATAGTTAAGACAGATATGATGAACAACAACAAAAAGCTAATAATTTTATAGTATAACAATTTCTAGCCATACGTTTAAAAAAATTTTACGACATCAACAGATGTGTCTGAAAAGGAAGAAATAAAAACTGTCATAAACAATTTAGAAAATAACGAGAATTTTTAAACTTACGGGGTGTGGTCAAAGCTGTGCTTATTGTCAAATTCATAATCTTAAATGCTTTTATAATGTAAAGCATAGGTGTTAGGCTTAGTTAGACCTGGATGCAAATCCCAGTAATGTCACTTATTGAATGACCTCAAATGACTTTGCCTCTCTCAGCCTCTGTTTCTCCACATATAAGACAGAATAATAATGGCTTGCATTAAGGAATAAACTTATGAAGTGTCAAGAATAGTGTCTAATATGAAATAGGTACTTAACAAGTAGTAGCTGCTACTGCAGATTTATTTGCATTATAGTTTTGTACTACAAATTATTAAATAAAAATTTAAAAACTAAAACTCGTAAATATTCTTAATGATTCAAAAGCTTTGCTATGGTCTAAATGTGTCATACCAGTCTTCATTTAAGAAATTCATCTTTATTTATTCTGACTTGATATGAGTGCTTCTGGCAGCTCTTAATTAAGCTCTCACAGATTTTATATCATTGGTTATGTGATAAACACATTATTTAATAAAATAATATTCTTGCTTCCTTTTGGGGAATTTCCTCCATTGAAACAGTTTGTACACAGCAATATTAAGCATCAAATCTGATTGGCAACAGTTTCAGATGTTTGAAAAGGATTTTTAATTTGAGAAGGGGTCCACTTGGGTTATTTAGATTCTGAGAACTGAAACTGCTTTGTTAGTTCTGTTTTTCTGGCTTCTGGGAGAGGAGGAGATATGAATTCAATTAGCACCTTGGTGTTTTCTTTATCCTTCATTTCAGTAGGAGAGATGCTTCACATGCACAGTGGTGTCAGGTTACATCAAAACAGGGGGGAACAGTTTCTTGGTTTTTAATTTTCTACCAAAAAGGAAAGGCACCCATTTTGTTCTGCTCTAATTAGTATGAGAGCTAGTGCATGACTTTTGAGAGCAGGCAGATGCTTTGAAGGCGGTGTGACACAGGTCTTCGTTAATCTCTGTGCAGGATTTTTGCTTCTAAACTGTCGAGACTGGAGGTAACAGGTCAGGAAGACAAGCAATCACAGAGCCTTAACCAACCCAAGCCAGGATTTATAAAGAACAAGTCAAGAGGGTTAGAAAATAGAATTCTCATAATCTCCCACTTTCTTATACATCAGAAAGACAAAATTGATCATTTTAATTGGAATTTAAAAATTAAAAAAAAAACTATTTTAAAGTCAGTAACAAGCTTAATTATAAAGACATTTACTGTGAAAGCGCTGGGATTAACTCTAGTTCACCAACCCCTCTTCTGGAGGAAGCCAGAAATGGAATCATGTAGAATGTTCACTCCACCATCAAATCTTTGCTTCTCTAATGAGGAAACAGGCCCACAATGGTAAACTGTGGATTAAATGACTAATTAGTGCTCTGGTTCTTTTATTAAGCACTGAAATCTTGACTCAGTAATAAATTTGTCCAATGAAAGGAGCATCCCTAACATGCTGGTTCTAAGTGGTGTTCTCCAAAGGGCCTGCACCTCCTATACACACATCTGGAGGGGACTTCACCTCCACTGCTGAGAGAGCAAAGCCTAAAATGTTGTGAGTGACATTCTGAGGCTCCTGTCCTAGCAGCACTCATGTGCCTGAGCTTCAGCAAGGCCACCTGGGGTCTGTCTCACTCAGATGTTCCATCCATCTAATTCACTGAGCACTTCATTCTAGTTACCTGAACACCTACTTTGTCTATAAGGCGCTATGGAGATGCATAAAGATTCATCCGAGATGAATGAGATTCTGATATTCCACCATATCCTATAAACCAACACTTTGGGAAATTTTTTACATGTGCATAAGTTCCAGGGCTTCCTTTAGGCTAGAAGTCACAAACTCACACGCCTGCAGAGGCCTAGCTGACAACATAAGTGAATGATTTTGGCTGGATGTAAAACAATTATGGCCAAGTGGGTGGGAGCAAGGGCTGCTGCCAGCTGGAGAGCTCACACTTGTTTTAAAGGGGCAGCTGCTACTCATTTTCCAGCCAATTGTGTTCCCATGTAGAAATGCAGGCTGAGTATGGCCAGTACTGAAGCTTTCTCAGGAAAAGCCAGAAATCTCGATTTTTGTGTAAAATCTCTCAAATTTCCAAAAGGACTGTACAGGCCAAATGTACCCCACTCAGTTTGCAGGCTCTCACTTAGCCACGTGCAGGACAGTCACAGAGAGCCGTGAGTAAAGCCCTTGTAATCGTTCTTTTTCTTTCCTCCTTCCTGCCTTCCTGTAGCCTTTCTTCTCCCTGCAGCCCCCTTGGGGCCCCAGGCCCAGGTGCAGTGAACATTCCAGAGAGGAACACTGGGTGTCAACTGTGGATGCGGTATAAACAACGTTGAGATCCATTACTCTTGTGGTAAGCACCGTGCTGTAGATTTTTAATTTTATAAAGGGCAATACTGATGATTTGCTTCTTTCAGGGAAGAGCTCTATCAGTTTTGGTAAACACGTCGAGGCTGAGACGCACTGAGAGAGTTGTGCAGGGATGCACGGTAACGAATTCCATTTTGAAATGAGTGAAAAAAATAATCAAATGTCACATGAAACTCACTGCCTGAAGGGTTACATTAGTATTAAAACTGAGTTTAAAAAATTCTAAAGGGACTGATGGGCCAGCCATTAAAAGACCTGCATGTGACCTTTCTCCTCTCTCTCTCTCTCTCTCTCTAAGAGATAATGGGACTATAAGAACAAATAAGTACAACAGACAGTTGTCTGTCGTATTTAAAATATTGCCTATTATAGAGGCATTAGGTGGTGATGGTTAAGAATCCACTGTGGGGAGCACATTAGGAGTCAGTGAGAGATGGGTAACAGGAGGAATGAAAGGAATCGGAGGAAGAGAACGGTCCAGATGCCCATGAACAGAGACTAGAAAAGTAGACTGAGCAGAGCATCAAAGGGCGTGGGATTGAAGGGTAGTGTTACATATATTATTGTGAGAGCTGACTTTCGGTACAAAATAGGAAGGTAAATGAAATCAATAGGGGATGATGGAGAATAGTTAGGTGTGAAGGGATTCTGGATAATAACGTAAACATATGTAAACGCACACAGTGTTATACTGGAAGATGGTTAGCACCTGGCTCTCCTAGGGGTGGAGGGAAGTCCTAACATGTAGCATTTGCTTATTTTTGCCATGTAAATATTCCCGCTATGACTGGTTTCAAGCTATCAACGTGAAGTTACTGAAAGCAGAGTTGGGAAGAGATGTGCACGACTGGTCCCCAGCCAAGGAGGAAAGTAAGGAATGTGAAATCAACAAGGTCAAAGAAAACTTGAGATCTTGAGGTGCCTCGGGTCTGAGGGGTGATAAGCCACTAAAGAGCGGCTGTACTGAGGGTGGCTGTAGGAGTGACTGCAGAGGTCATGAAGCTGAAGAGCTAGAAACAGAGGTTAGGAAGCACCTGAAATCTATGAGGGTGAGCATAAGTGGGGTGGAGGATGGCATTTTTGATCCAGGTCCAGAAGCCACAGAAGGAAGTGTGACATTGTGCTTGAGGCCAGCAGACATTGGAGTCAGATCTCATGTGATGTTGTGGGCTGTCATTCATCACCCATTATTGAGCCCCTTCTATGGGGCTGACACCATGTGGATTATAAAGATGTAGATGACAATAGTCCTGTCCATTTACTAGGGAAATGAGGCCAGCACACCGGTATTATAGAGTATCTTGAGACTGGTACAGATAAGGTATGCTATAGGTTAAGAGATGAGGCTCTTCATATTAATGATGGGTGCTACTTATCAGAGCGTTTAGAATGTGCCTAGCATTGTGTTAAGTTTCCCTGCATTCCATTTAATCTTTAGAACAACCCATTTCATAGATGAGGAAATTGAGTCCAAGGTCACACATTTTTGGCAAGTGGCAGAACCAAGCCTGGAACACAGGTCTTTCTAATGCCAAAAAGTCTGTCCCCCAACCACTGAGCATACTGCCCTTCCCCACCCTTAAAGATAATACTCTGATGGGGAGGAAGGATGGTGTAATAGGAGATTTGGAGTTTCTTTAAAAAAAATTACTCAGCTTGCATATTCCTAAAGAGTCGATTCATGTTAAGAAATAATTTCCCTTGTGCTCGCATGTGACATGTATTTTTAGGATCTGCTGTGAGCAAGTGTATTTTTGTGTGATTGAGTGGGAGGGTGGGAAAAGTTTTGCAGAGCTGTTTAAGCCAGAATGCAGGGGGCACAGCAGAGACTGTAAAATCTCTACCACCTAAGGTCTCGGAAAAATCAAGGAGAGACGTGTTCTCAATTTATTATTCTATGTACATCCCCAGATGAATGACTAGCTAAAGGTATTGTTAAAGCAGTGAACGTCCAGCAGTGAACAAAATCACTTACTGTGCCAAGCCAACTGGCGTTTCTGAGATTATAAAACCACAAAGTGAGGAAAACATTAAAACTGCTAAAGCAAGAATGATACACAGTAGTGGAGAATGATAAAAATTGAGCTCCATTGTCTGCATAGGCAGATGGCTGACCACTAGGTGGGCCTCGGCGTAATGTCCAGGGTAATTGGCTGCTGGGGCTTTTCTGGCGAGGGTGATTCAGACTTCAGCTTGGCGCACGGGTCCTGTGGCTCATTCTCTGCTACATCTTGCTGCCTTCCTTCTCCCCACACCTAGGTCTGATGGTTGATCCAAGCAGGCAATCGAAAACAGAAAGTGACCTTTACCTTAAAATGCTTTTCTGGAAAAAACGACATGAAAAGTAATTAAGGACCGGATTTCCTACCCGTCATTCTCTTCTGCATGTACAATTATCTGCAGATATAAAATTGCCTGCTTTGATAATTACACCCTCCAATTGAGGGGCAAGTGGCTAATTATGCCCACATGTGGCCGATTGCACTCTCCATTAGCCAATTATGGGCACTATTTTTTGTGCACATAAATAATTGTACTCATGGAAAATAGCAGCCCTCCTTTCAAATCCTCCTGGTTGGAAAGGCTGATGGAGTAATCGTCACACTGAAAATGTACTTGGTTGGTAGTGAAAGAGTATCAGATCCCAGGAAACGCCTAAGTGACCAGAGCTCGCAGATGTGCACTGAAACAAACGGCATTAGGAGTCAAAGAGCCTGAAGGACCCCAGGACGGAACAGGGCCAGCCTGTGAGTTAGGAAACCTACTTCTGAGGTTGGCTGAGCTTCTCACATGTGGTGATCTTGGGCTAGTCATTAACCTTCCTTTAGTTCTTCTGATTCTGCACACTCAATGAAGATGATAATAAAGCCCAGTTCCCAGCACTACTGTACGAGGATCAGACAATCCAAAAGGATTTGCAATCTATTTTTGTGAAAATGTACTACATAAATATGGGGCATTATCATGTCAAATAAGCTCATTTCCAATTGCTACAGAAAGGTAAGGGTCCTCCATAGTAAAGCAGGGCCACTGGTTTGGAGGGGGTGAGGTTTGATAAGGACAGGAAACGTTCCCTGGGCACTGATGTTTCTACTGATGAGATAACAGAAAGTGATATGTGGTCATACTGAATTCATTCATTCATTTAACAGGCACCTATAGAACTCTTGCACTATCCTGGGCATTTGAAAACATGATGTAAGCCTTGGTCCTGCCTTAGGAGGTCACTGGTACGTTAGCCTGTGTCAGCCATTTAGTAAATGCTGCTCTGATTAGTAAATGAGGGGGACTTTCACCTCACATCTGGAAATCTGGCATGGATTTTCATGGTCTGATTAAGAAGTAAATTCAATGCCAGTGAATCTTATTGGGTATGGTTACTTTTATTAACCTAAGAACTGTGGTTTTAATGGCAGTGCTAACAAGTGGTAGATGTCACAGTGTTACTGGAAGGGGGACACCTTCTGGGGCCCTAAAGTGGGCTCTTTTCTAACACTTGGAAATGAATTGTCTGAGGAGACACAGATACTGACAAAGGAAAAGACTTTATTATGAAGGGGCACCCGGGCGGAGAGCAGCAGGGTAAGGGAACCCAGGAGGACTGCTCTGCCACGTGGCTCACAGTCTAGGGTTTTATGGTAATGGGTTAGTTTCTGGGTTGTCTCTGGACAATCATCTTGCTTGTGCCGATATCTGGTCCAATTCAAGGCCCTTCCTGGCAGCACGTGAAGCTTTCAGCCAAGATGGATTCCAGTGTGAGGGTTTCTGGCAGGTTGGCAGGACATATTATGGGCTGGCATCTCCCCCCTCCTTTTGGCCGCTTTCGAATTCTCCCAGTTAGTTTTCTGTGGCAGCACTGTACTCCTCATCAGGACCTTCTGTTGTGGGACAACTCATGCAAGTGGCTATTATCGTGCCTGGCCAAGGCAGGGAGTTTCGGTCAATGGTTCCCCAACAACGGTGTCGGGGTAGGGGGGTACGGCCAAGAGGCAAGACTACAGCTTTGCCACTTGCCTGTGCCCCTGTCTCTCCTCTCACACACAGTGAAAGGAGGCATTCTACTTCATGGGGGTAAGGAAAGGGTTCATGGAAGCAGGAAAG
>NW_006797481.1:6305220-6308271 GCF_000442215.2 Lipotes vexillifer | reverse complement strand
TGAAATAAGGAATGCTAAGCTAGCCTTGAAAGAAGAGGTGTTTGCTAAATGAATGGGACATGGAGGCTGTGGTCACATTATAGAAAGCCAAGGTATGAAATAGTCTCATCTAGGATTAAGAGTGTGGACTCTGAAACCAGACTGTGCCTGGATTTGAATCCTGGCTGTGTGATGTTGGGCAAGTTCCTTAACCTCTCTGTGCTTTTGTCCACTCTTCTATAAAATACTTGTGTCATAAAGATGTTATAAGGGTCAAATTAGTAAATATATAAATAGAAGTATTTAGAATGATGACTAGCCCAGAGTAAGCACTGATTGCCATTATTTTTATTACTTGACTGAAAACAGACCAAAAAGTCCATGCAGAAAACAGTACCAGTGGTTCTCAAACTTTAGTAAATCTAACAATCACATGGATAACACCTCAAATAAAGCAAATTCCTGGGTTCCATCCTGAGAGATTCTCATCCACTAGATTGGACTAGAGCCCAGGAATCTTCACTCTAAACAAGCATCTCCCCACCCCCACCCCATGTGATTCTGAGCACCAGGCTTTGCGAAACAGAATTACACGGAAGCATCCCATTTCTTACCTGGCATATCTATAACAACAGGAGAGAAGGAGGTTCTAAGGCCTTTTGTCAAAGGTCTTCTTCTGTAATTTCTGCTCTTTTAGTTGGTCCTCTTCTGTGACAGGCAGTGAGAATCCTGAGAAGCACCAGCAGCCTCCTCCGAGGCAGAGCTGTGTCTCACTGTCGCGGTCAGGTGTGGATCTTGTGTTGAGCACACTTAGCAGCTTCCTTCTCCAACTCTTCTGTATTCTCAGGAGACGATTTTTTTTTTTAACACTAACATTTTTATTATGAGATGAATCCCATTTCACTAATTCTGAAAATAAGAAAAATTCTGAACACTGCACTTAGAGGAACAAGTTACCAAAGCTGAACGTTGTCAGCTCCAGGTGATTCACAGTAGTGGAGATGGAGGTGGACTGCAGTCACAGTGGAAAAATATTGGTCAGTTGTTGGATGCTCTGCATTTTCCAAAAAGAATTGGTTCTGCCTTTGTGCTTCAATGCTTAAGGTAAGTAGTTCACCCAAACGCTAGATTTCTAAGCCTAACTTCCTTAAGTAGGAACACTCTAATGGTGGCAAAAATAAAAACTGCACCTAGGTTAAAAAGGGACTCAGTGCATGAAGGTTGTCACACACATTTCCCCTTAGATGATGAGTGGATGGATGGCCTCATGTATTTCATAATATCTCCCAGGGTCCAAATGATGAAGCAATTGCTGAAAAGTTACTGTACGTACTTGACACTTTTGGAAGCATTTTGTTGGCATTAAAAGAAGCATTGATCAGTTATAATAAAAATTTTCGTACTTACATACTATCAAAAAATGAAATTTGCTTTCCCCAGATCTACATCCTAAATTTTCACGAAACCAAGTTCCCCTAAATACCCAGTAACACGAGAAAGTGCGCTATGCTTTGTAATGTATTCACACAGATCCCATAAGCTCTCAGGAATAACAGAGATAGTAAAGGTCATCTACTCCCCATCTAAGGGGTATCCCCTACATTAAATTCCTAAGAATGGCTTCTAGCCACTGCTGGCAGGCAGGTTTAGCAGCCAGCTGGGGATGACCACGTCCTCAGTCTGATCCTAGTCAATTTCTATCCATGGTTTTCAAACGAGAACACTGAGGCCATAGTTATCTGTAAAGAGCTCCTCTGGAGCGGGGGATTGAACCTAATAAGATGATATGTGATATGGATAACTGTGAAACCAAACTCCAGACCCACAAAAGCTAGCATCATACTTTTGAGAACAGCAGAGTTGAGCTTTTGTTGATGGGAACTTTTCCTGCTAAAGCAGCCCACTCCATTTGGACAGCTAGAAGTGTTGGAAAGTTCTTCACAAAGCACTTATCTGCCATCCATTCCTTTTTTTAAATTTTGGCTGTGTCAGGTCTTCGTCACGGTGCACGGGCTTCTCATTGCGGTGTCGTCTTGTTGCAGAGCACGGGCTGTAGGCGCACGGCTTCAGTAGTTGTGGCTCGCGGGCTCTAGAGCGCAGGCTCAGTAGCTGTGGTGCACGGGCTTAGTTGCTCCACGGCATTTGGGATCTTCCCGGGCCAGGGCTCGAACCCGTGTCCCCTGCACTGGCAGGAGGATTCTTAACCACTGCGCCACCAGGGAAGTCCCGTGGCATCCATTCTTGCCGTGGTCTGGAAGGCTTGCCTGCCCTGTTCCTCTCCCTCTCCCTCCAAGTCTTAGTATGTGTTACCTTCATGTCTTACCTCCCTCCCCCTGGTCACTGCGCGCCAGCCACACTGGGGCCTCTTCTCTGGTCCTTAACAGACCAAGCATTTCCCTGCCTCCACTGCTGTCCCACCTCCTCCCAAAGCTGCCTTCCTCTCATCCTGCAGGACTCAGCTCAAATGTCTTCTCGCCTTGCCTCAGGTGACCCCATTCCAGGCACTCTCCCTCTTTTTACCCTGTAAATCTCCTTCTAGCACCCACCATAACTTAATTATTTTAACTTTTAAAGTATATTACTTGGTTATTTGTTTACTGACTCTTTCTCCGTGTCTTCTTTGTTCACCGTATGTCTTTGTTAAGCCAGTAATTTAAAGTCAGTTAATATTTATCTGACACGTTCCTGCAAATAATTGTATATAACTTTTGGTCCATCCTGAGTTGATACACTTATTTTAATTGTATTATGGTATGAAGAGAGCAAGAGTATTTGTTCACCTATTCTTACCTGTTGATGCATCTAAATGATTCAAAGTACACATTTTGGGGGCCTGATATATGTGATGACCGGGCAGTCTGATATTCCTAAATATCCAACTCTGTGGCACACACTACAGCCTAGGCACGTCAGGCCATGGGTCCTGTTCAGACTGTGTGGTCTCGGAAGCTGTGGCTCTGCAGGGGTGGCTGTGTGGATCGGGACTTGCCTGGTCACCTTTGCTGCCCATCGCACAGTGGCCAGCTGAGTCCTGACTTGGTCAGTGGGCCGGAGCTGTCAGGAGCCCAAGGG
>NW_006797481.1:6278665-6305210 GCF_000442215.2 Lipotes vexillifer | reverse complement strand
CAGCAGGACTGCCAAGTAGCCGTCAGACAGTGTTAGAGACTTTTGATTTAGGTTTGAACAGAGCAGTCCCCTGGGCCATTTACTGTGCTGCATCATCCTTTTTGGAAAATGCTCTTCAAGTAACTGCCCAGCAGACTGAGGAAATGAAATGCTCACAGAGGAGAAAAACACAGAAAGTCTAACTTCTCATGACACGGTATTTCAGTGTGGAACTGCATTGTGAAAAGATGCTTACATTTTCTGTATGCAGGGCAGGGAACGCACTTATCCCCTCCCTCCGCTCCCACCTGCCTGTCTCTGTCTCTCTGTCACACACAAACTTACTTATTCATTGCCAACAGTAATAGAGTTGCTTCTCTACCTCTTGGAAAGAAACCTCATTCGGATGAAAACTGTGCTAACTTTGCTCTTAATCGAGGAAACAATGCTTTACGCCTTTATCTTTGCACAGCTAAAAGACCTGGTAGCAGGTCCTCTATATGGTGTAAAATAGAAGGATTGCTGCCAAGAGTTGGCAAAGCTGCAGTCTTCTCTCCCCTCACCCCACACTCATGGCTTCAGAAGCGGAGGGAATTTGGGCGAGGGTGACTCATGGGCAGGGCCACTTGAAGAGAAGATGGGTGATGAAATGTGTGTGTAGGTCGGGCTGGCGGTGCTGACCATGAAATAAAGGATCTACCCCTCTAGTAACTTTATCACTTCGGTAACTGCTGTGAAAGAACTTGGCAAAATTCACAAGGACCTATTGCAGCTATTAGAGGAAATTCTTAAGGCCAAGGTATTTATTTCTGCATAGACACACGGAACGTACCTTGTGTATTGGTCAGCATTCTTGCTCTGACAATGGTGAAGGGAAGGACTGAAGGACATGGCTATCCTCCCAGAATTATAATAGAAGGTTACATCTCCTGGGTGTTCATTGTGTGCCAACCGCCGTGCTAAGTGCTTTACTGTATAATCACATCTAGTCCTCACAGCTGTCAGAAGGGAGTGGGCATGGAGCAAAAAGCAATCAGGAGGTTCTAGAATAGCTACCCTCTTCGGACCCCTACAAAAGTAGGAATATGTATTCTCCAAACCCCACCTATTGCTTCTGTCTCTGAGGTATTCATTGTAGAATGGAGGCTTAGAAAGTAATCATGTATCAGGGTGCTAGTCAAGACAGTCAGTGATCAAATGATCAAACGCGGTGCTCATTGAAGGCTGGGCTAAAAGTTCCAGCTTCTCCATTATCCCAGAGTGCAGATTGCCTGACTCAAGGAAAAGCCAGGTAAGTGGCAACACTTCGTTACGTAAATGTTGGATAAGCAGCCTTCAAGAAAAGTGTAAAGAGATCTTTGTGCTCAAAAAGCTGCCTCACTCTTTGGGTGAAGTGTGGCCAGGTAACAGTCGTCCAGGTAAAGGGGGCCCACTACGTCTGGTTCTGTGAAGTGGCAGACACTGACATGAGGTCCACACTTGGAGCCCATAAGCCCCTGACTCTGAACTGTAAGAGCTAATCACAAGCAGCTGTAACTTTCAGAACGCGTGCGCACATTGCTGGCTAAGGCGCGCCCTGGCAGAGAGGGCTGTCCTGCAGAGAACCATGGCATTTGTGCTTTCGTCTAGGCTAGAAAGGGCATGATCAGACTAGTAAAAAGACTGGTAAAGGGACTGTGACATCTTATAGAAGTGGTGTCCCAAAGAATCTCCATTTTCTTTTGGTGTTGGAAGAAGACTGACCCATCTTTGTGCTCAGCAAATCCCAACAACACTTGGGAGAAGGAAGCCTATGAGGAATATATTGCATTCTCTGGGATGTTGGTGGTGGGAGAGAAAGGGTGCGTGCTGCTTCAGGATGTCATTCAGGAACACAGGCTAACATCAAACCTGCCATTTTTGACATTTGGTTTCAAGATTACTCTGGTCATTGACGCCCCTACTGCAGCCCAGATGAAAGAGAAGATGGCTTGGAGGAGCAAATGTGGGAATTTCTATGGGCCAGACTTGAAATGCACATACACTGTTCTGATCATCCCTAGCTGGGAGGGAAGTTTGGAAATGTAATCCACAGAAGACAGATTTTGTGGACAGCTAGTAGTTACTGCTACCTAAGATATGGGGATCTCAAGCAATTAATTATAAAAACATAATGAAAAATGGTGACAGCTAACATTTATTCAAAACTTACTATATACAGTTGACCCTTGAACAACATGGGTTTGAACCGCGCAGGTCTGCTTACAGGCAGATTATTTTCAATAGCAAATACTACATTACTACACGATCCAAGGTTGGTTGAATCCAACTGATGTGAATTCTGATGTGAATTGGGAATCATGGACATGCAGGAAACGCGGATACAGAAGAACTGGACCAATGGACCATAAATTATGGGCAAATTTTTGACTGTGAAGAGGGTCTGTGCCCCCAACCTCCACGTTGTTCAAGGGTCATCTGTAACAGGCATGGATTAACTCATTTAATCCCTACACCAAACCTATAAAGTCAGTGCTGTCATGATCCCCATTTTATAGATGAGGAAACTGAAGTGCAGAGAGGTTAGGAGAGAAGGGGCCATATTTGTACTCTCAGTTTTTGAGCAGTTCCTACAATATCATCTGGAATCTGGGGTGAGAAAAGCTCTAACAAGTTGTGAGCAAGAGGCTGAAGAGAACTAAGTTGGGCACTTGGGGATGGATGGATGGATGGATGGATGGATGGATGGATGGATGGTTAGATGGATTGGGCTTAAAGTTTGATGGAGAAGCTGATGCTTGACTTCTGTGGGGCCTTGAAGAGTGAGAGGGACTTCACCACAGAAACTGGTGGGCAGCGGGGAGAGGGGGTGGAAGAGGCAAGGGGGCAGAGGAAACCATCCCACAACGGAGACACTGAAGATACTAGAGCATGTTCAGGGGGTTAAAGGATACTTTTTAAAGGTCAAATCATGACCTCATACAAATATAAAATGAACACATGCCAAAGATTTTATTTATTAATTTATTAATGAGGGAACCAGTAAGATGTTACAACCAGTTCAAAGGAGAATTCAAAGAACTATTGCATATATAGGCAATGAGGAATGCTGAAGTGAATTTGCAAATGGACGCACAGCAGGTTTATCCATAGAGCGATAATCAATTATTTTCTACAAGACATGACTCTCTTGCATTTCTACGGACAGGGGTAGTTTGCATCATTATCAATTTTCTACAACTGACAGAGCTGTAGAATAGCTCGAAACCAGTGAAAGGCCGAGATAACACAGAAGGGTATGCTAGACAGGACACCCCGTATTTTTTCTCTCATTCCAAAGTCTTTCACAATTTTTCAGTTGTAGCAGTGATTTTGTGTGGCGGGAAGTAAGACTGGGAAAATAGGCCAAGTTTTAAGGAGAAAAAGCCACACAAAGGTTTGTGGACACTATCCTACAGGTCGCTGAGTCTCGAATTATTAATATAGTGGATAAGAAACACCTGTTGAGCTTGTTATACATTCAGATTCCCAGGCTCGACTCCCAGAGGGTCTGATACAGTAATTTTTAGGTGAAATGTGCAAGTCTGCAATTGTATAAAAAGCAACCCAAACTGATTCTGATGCACTTTGAGAAACACTCAAAGTGTTAGAGAGACACTGAAGGTTGTTAAGCAGGCTGGAAACCAGAGGACATCCAGGTTGGAGCAGAGGAAACGATAAGATGTGGGGGAAGCTGGGTGGTCTTAAAAGACTGGAAAGCAATAGCAACAACGGTTAACATTTGAGCACTTATGATGGGCCAGGGAATGAGCTAGGTGTTAGACCCGGTGGAAGCCTGAAATAGTTCAGTGTCAGTGGGGTGAAAGGAGGGGCTGAACTGAGAGAGATTGAATCCTGACAACTCAGCCTCCTCCGAAATTCACACTCAGCGCTGTACCTATGGATGTGCTTCCGGGCTCTTTCTGGGCCTCCAGGGCCTGGCCCAAGGTCCTAACAAATGGGGAGCCTTGCCAGCAGTGTAATGCCTGGGCTCTGGAACTCCCCTGGATGTCGCTCATAAAAAGAATCCAAGTTCCTCAACTCATAAAGCCGCTCATCACTTGGAAGTGGTAAAGCACCCGCAATACAATGAACATCATTATTTTCAGTCATCCGTGAAGTGAACATTCTGGGGAGATACAGTAAGTTGCTGCATCACCCTCAAGCAGGGAAAAATGAGTACTCACCAGGAATACATAGTATTTTCAAAGGATGGCAAAGGGAAGAATAGCGGAGGCTGGGCAAACACTTTAAATAGGTTTCCCCCAATCATATATTGCAATTGAAGATAATTAAATTATAATTTTAATTAAGCACTCATGGAGCCATTATTATTTGAGAATGAATTGCCTTCTAATTGTTCGTGTGCGAATCCGATACATTCGACTTAAGCTCTTTTAATAAAGCATCAATTTTCAGAAGCTATACTAGGTTCTCCCAGGTCAGATTTGATAAGCCATAAAGAACAAATGTCAACTCATATTTTTTTCCGTGATCATGGGAAATAAAGAGAAATGGGTAATTCAAACCAGTGGTTTAACTTTAGCCACAGTAGCTTGACTCTCCGCCTCTCCTGTCCTTCCCTAAGCTATTACCAAGTAACCACGATGGCTGGCTTGAGTCTCACCTTTGTGTTCACAGTTTCCCGACCCTCCTGTGCGGAGGCTGTCATCTGTTAAAGAATGGTTATGTGAGTTGGCTCTCCAAGGCCTGGGTTCTGATTTGCCCTTTACTGCTAAGTCTGTGAATGACCTTCAGCAAGACATCTGAGGTGTGTGCAGAACTGCAGGCTTGTCATCTCTAAGATGGCATTGATAATTCTCTACCTATCTTGAGCCCACACTGAGAAAAAGATTACATGACTGTATGTAGTTATTTCAGAGCCTCATGGACAGATGTCTTATAAATATTGTAATTAATGTTATCCTTAAGTGTTGCTTCAGTGCAGATCTTCCAAGTATAAATATCAGCTGAGTAAGAAGTCAGTTTTCCCTGAAGCAAAAATGAAATTTGAAAATGCAAATTTGGGAGCTTATTTTGCCTTATATGATTACAAGTGTTCTGCAACACATACGTAATTTTTTTCTACATGGACTATTTCTTTAACATCTTTATTGGAGCATAATTGCTTTACAATGTTGTGTTAGTTTCTGCTGTATAACAAAGTGAATCGGCTACATGTATACATATATCCCCATATCCCCTCCCTCTTGCGCCTCCCTCCCACCCTCCCTATCCCACCCCTCTAGGTGGTCACAAAGCACCGAGCTGATCTCCCTGTGCTATGCGGCTGCTTCCCACTAGCTATCTATTTTACATTTGGTAGTGTATATATGTCCATGCCACTCTCTCACTTCGTCCTAGCTTACCCTTCCTCCTCCCCGTGTCCTCAAGTCCATTCTCTATGTCTGTGTCTTTAGTCCCGTCCTGCCCCTTGGTTCATCAGAACCATTTTTGTTTTTTCTTTTAGATTCTGTATATATGTGTTAGCATACGGTATTTGTTTTTTCTCTTTCTGACTTACTTCACTCTGTATGACAGACTCTAGGTCCATCCACTTCACTACAAATATCTCAATTTCATTTCTTTTTATGGCTGAGTAATATTCCATTGTATATATGTACCACACCTTCTTTATCCATTCATGTGTCGATGGACATTTAGGTTGCTTCCATGTCCTGGCTATTGTAAATAGTGCTACAATAAACATTGTGGTACATGTCTCTTTTTGAATTATGGTTTTCTCAGGGTATGTGGCCTATAGTGGGATTTCTGGGTCATATGGTAGTTCTATTTTTAGTTTTCTGAGGAACCTCCATACTGTTCTCCATAGTGGCTGTATCAATTTACATTCCCACCAACAGTGCAAGAGGGTTCCCTTTTCTCCACACCCTCTCCAGCATTTATTGTTTGTAGATTTTTTGATGATGGCTATTCTGACTGGTGTGAGGTGATACCTCATTGTGGTTTTGATTTGCATTTCTCTAATAATTAGTGATGTTGAGCATCCTTTCATGTGTTTGTTGGCAATCTGTATTCTACATGGACTATTGACAACAAAATTTGACTTAAAATGTTTTATTTCCAGGAATGTTCAGAACCTTAATAATAAACCCCAATGAGAGGTTTTTAAAATGTTTTTATCTAATGGTTTTCATGACAATTAAATTTTCTATATAATATCAGTTCATACAAATGCTCAGAACCACCACATGTTAGGTTGATTGATTAAAAATATGTCTATATTAATGAGAACATTAATTTATTATATGTAATAAATATTTACAAATATATACACAATACCACCTTTTGTCTGGTCAATTTAGAGGTCAGAATAAACTATTGCAATATACAGTGGACGTTATTGCAGTGGACAGAGTACAGAACTAGAAGTCAGGACACCTGGGTTCCCAGGATTTAATAGGCTGCATGGTATCTTTAGGTCTATTCAAAGAGTGGTGCTCAGACAAGCATCAGAGTCTCCCCAGGGAGCTTGTTAGAAATACAAATTCTTGGGTCTGACCCTAAACCCAGTGAATCAGAATCTCTAGGTGTGAGCCCTGAAATCTGTATTTTCACAGGCTCTCCTGTGCTTCTGAGGTGCATTAGAGTTTAAGAAGCACTGTGTAGTTGATCCTGACTTAGACACACCAGGGACATGATCTTGAAAAAGTTACATAATCACACTGAGTTCAGTTTCCTCGTATTTAAAATAGGCCCAAGTATATTTATTTCATAGGATTGTTTTGAGGGTTAGCCAAGACGTTAGTGTTTAGTCTACGGTTGACATTCAATAAATGGTAGTTTCCTTGTTTCTCTGCTCTGCCATATCCTAGCTGGTTAACTGTGAGCAAGTAATTTAGCTGTTCTCAGTTTAGTTTCTTCATCTGTAAATGAGGGAAATAGCTGTTACTCTCCATGCATGAAATGGTTATAAAAATCAGTTGAAATTATATGCATGACAGATCTTTGTACACTATAAAAAGAAGGGATTAATGAGACCAGGTTGATGATTTTTAAGCTCAAGTGTGTAGTAAGATTGACCCTGTTCTATGTCCACATAGAAACTCTAAAAAATATGCACATTTGAAACAGAGGGGCCATCTGGGGAAGGTGATCTGCTCACCCAAACTAGTCCATAAAAGTTAATCCTCCAGTGGTGTGCTGGAGCCAGCTTGTAGCAGCTCACGAGAGCCAATTGTTAAATTTTCAGGAATTTTGTAAACTGGCTGTTAAAAACAGTTACTATTTTAAATTAACATATGAATAAACTTACTATACTATTAAATAAAACAAATTAAAACCAAGGCAATAGTTACTCCATATTCTTCCCTTCATAATTATTTTACTATCTATGCCTCAAGATTATTTACATTTATTGTATACATATGGTGACAATACTTTATAATGAGGTACTTTCTCCCTAACTCCACATAAACTGCCATTGGGCTAGTAGCTTGAAATTGGCCCTGGTGGAAATGTGAATATTTGCACCATGGAGACTGGTGCTTTTTTTTTTTTTCTTCTGGAATGCTGTCTGTTAAAATTTGCCAACACACCGTCAGCGATTAACTTGTAACGGAATACAAAGGATTTCCCCTATTACAAGTATACATATATTAGTAAAAATTTACCCCAATTTAGGAAAATGAAGTTCTAACCCTGACTCCAGGCCAGTAGTCACCTTTTCAGTCATTTCCAAGAAGGGACCACCCATTAACGATTATTACCCCTGGTGATGGAGGTAGAAACACAGGAATGGAATTTGCTTTACATGAAATCTCAGTGTACACAAGTTGAAGTGCATAGGTTTTGTTATCATCTCTAAGAATAAAAAGAATAAACTTGTGAGTAGAGACTGGCACTTTAGAGGGAGAGTCATTCTAGCTCAGTGGTTGTTAACTAGGGGTGAATTTGTCTCCAGGGAACAGTTGGCAATGTTTGGAGACATTTTTGGTTGTCACTGGGGGTTGCTACTGGCATCTAGTGGGTAGACACCAGGGATGCTGTTAAACATCCTACATGCACAGGACAGTCTCACACAACAAACAGTTATCCAGCCCAAAATGTCAATAGTTCCTAAGTTAAGAAACCCTATTCTAGCTTCCTTTTCCCTTTTGTTACATTCTAGTCAATTGTTTCAGCATTAGGTTCCATCCAACAATCTCTTGCCCCCGCAGTTTCTGAAGAATTTTTAAAGGTTTGAATTATTTTAATATCACAAGAAAAGAATAAATTCACATGAAAGGATGGGTCATTTCGCTTAATGATGTTTTTGCCTTTCACATAGCAGGAGCTCAATAAGTATTTTTTTAATTAAATGGGTGAATAAATTAAAACATCACTTTTATATGTATTTTAATAAATAACAGGAAGATGACTTCTTATATGTTTAACTTGTTCTTGTATTTGTCTTGAGTGGATCATTAAACGTAGGCTACATGCATTTCACTTTGAATGGATCCAATAATAATGCTCTTTAAAAAAGAAAGCCAAGTGGCTATTATTTGCTGAGAGTGTAGTGCTAATAAAAGCCAGCCGTGAATCCACCTCCCCGGATCTATTTAAAGAATTCAAAGAATGTCAGAAAAGCATGTGGCTTCAAGGTTAATTTGTAAGATTTACAGAAACTGGAAAAATCACTATGACTAAAAAGAAAGTATGATCTCTCTGCATGCCTTTAAATTAGAATGACAGCCAAAACCAGTTAATTATAAAAACAGCTAATTTAAAAGGTTTTTATATTTGCCTCCTGCCCTACCTAGCATTTAATCAATAAGCCTTCAAAGAGAAATAATGAAGAAAGGGAAGCTCTGAACCAAATTTGCTTTATTGTGTACACTCAAAACATTGAGTTTTCCGTCTGCAAATTGGGTGCTTCCGTAGTTTAATAGTCACAAAGAAACGGGAATAGAGGCAGAGGTATAACTGCAAACTGGATTTAGTTATAGAGAGTTACAACAGTCACGAGTGATTAGGGGGAGTAGAAAAAGAAGTTAAAAGAAGCACTAGTTAAAGGATCTCGTCATTGTCATAACATAAAATCATGGACCCTTAAAAAACAACTGATACGATTAGACATTTTAAAAACCCAATTTCTTTAGTTTTCAGCTGGGAAAACGGATGGCCAGAGAGGCTAAATAAGTGGTCTAAGGACACAAAGCACAGATCACCCTACAATGCAAACCCCTTAACATAAACATGCAAGGCCTTTGATCTTCCCAGTCAGAATTAGCTCATACTTGACAGGGTCTCATTTCTGCTTCGGTTTAGCACAGTTGCCAGTCTGACTAGTTTTGGAGTTGTTTAAATATCTATCCCCTCTACTATACCATACTCTTACTCATTTTCATTTTCCAATGCTTTGGCCTCAATAAATATCGGTCAAACCAAACTGAGTTGAGCCCAGGTTTCTTGATCATAGATCATAGTCTGGTGCACTGGGAACTAGGATCACATGTGATTTGTCCTTAAGCTTTTTTTTTTTTCGCTTTTTTTTTTTGCTCATATACTTTTTCCATGTATAGATGTTCTACAATTGTTATTAAAATCTGATACAATGCTACATTTATTTATTTATTTTTAATTTTTGTTTTTGCGGTACGCGGGCCTCTCACTGTTGTGGCCTCTCCCGTTGCGGAGCACAGGCTCCAGACGCGCAGGCTCAGCGGCCATGGCTCACAGGCCCAGCCGCTCTGCGGCATGTGGGATCTTCCCGGATCGGGGCATGAACCCGTGTCCCCTGCATCGGCAGGCAGACTCTCAACCACTGCGCCACCAGGGAAGCCCTACAATGCTACATTTAAACTCCCGTGGTTAGATTTCTTAAATGTATCATAGTGATCTCTATACATCAAGTTGTTTTAAATTTTAAAATGTACCTGGGTGAGGCTTGGGGATGTGTAAGATACCACAATATATTTTTGTTAATTTTTACTTACCTTTTGTTCTTTTTAGATAACTTTTTGTCTTATTATAAAAATAATTCCTGTTCATTGTGGAAACCTTAAAAATAGTAGATAAATAAAGGAATAAAATAAACATTACCCATAATTGTACCATACATTCTGATTTTTTTTTTTAAGCCCTAAGTAAATGCTAGGAATACAGTGTAGCATTGAAGGTTGAAGTTTGGAGAAGCATATTTGACTTAAGAAATTAGGCTAGGCATTTTCTTGCTGGGGTTATTTTGCAGATGACATAACTGAGAGGGTAAGTGACTTGCCAACCTCACACAGCTAGTAAGGGACAGGGGAGAATACTGGAACACAGATTTCTAGTCTCCAAGAAATAGTCAAGAGTGAAGTGCTAAAAAGCTAACAATATCCCTCTGGATGGACATTTATTCTGTTAACTACAATAAGCCACATGGTAAGTCCTAAGGAGCATTTTATTCTTCTAATATGTCTCTACTGTATGTAGAATCTGATAATACCACTATTAGAATTCATCTCTTTAAGAATAAAAGGAACCGAGGAACTAAAAAGAGGGTTGGAATAATCCGTTAATTATATCCGTTAAGCTTCAGTTACAGCTAATAAGGAATATCACGTGACCACAGTGTGCGTACTTGTTCTGAACAATAAAGAACAGGAGGAAAGATAAGAGGACCAAAATGTCCTTCAGCACTGTGTAGGTAGTGGTGATGAAAGTCATTAAAGAAAAATTGATTGAGGTATTTTTAGTAAACAAAAGAATTCACTGCTTACCCATCAGGAAGTGTATTGTTAATATAGCCTGTTCAGCCTACTGGTAGAAAATGTTTCTTTATGCTTCTCTCTTTAGCCTAATTCTTATCCTGTCACTTTTCAGAAGAAAAAAAGAAAAGATTGAAAACCATGGCCCTGTTTTGTTTGCTTCAAAAGAAACAGTCTCTTGCCTTGTGCTTGGAACAGTTTACTCTTGGCCTTGATGTAAGTGAGAAAGGAAGACCATGTAATTGACTAGGCTGTCTCTGGGGAGACAGCAAATATAGTGTTAAGAATATGAACAGGCATGAAAACAATGGCTGTTTGATAAAAGTAAATAATTTCTGCAGCTAACATGCTCTCGACATATTTTCTTTGATACTGGACTTGCTTAATAGGACAATAGCAGAAGCATACATAGCTTGTAGGCATCGCCTTTCTGATATTTTGCTTTTGCATTATTGAATTTATAATCACTCACATTTATATTACCTTTGGGTTACACGGAGGATCTGTAACTTTTAGAAAAATCTGGAGCATCTAATCCCTGACATACATCTGCAGCCTCTGAAGTCTTAGGACTGAACTAGAACATTCTTGTGAACATCAATATCAGATATCAAAATGGAAGTTTTGGGGCTTCCCTGGTTGTGCAGTGGTTGAGAGTCTGCCTGCCGATGCAGGGGACACGGGTTCATGCCCCGGTCCGGGAAGATCCCACATGCCGTCAAGCGGCTGGGCCCGTGAGCCATGGCCGCTGAGCCTGCGTGTTCGGAGCCTGTGCTCCGCAACGGGAGAGGCCACAGCAGGGAGAAGCCCGCGTACCGCAAAAAAAAAAAAAAAAAAAAAAAAAGGAAGTTTTGTCTAAGACTGAACACAATAGAAATGAACGCCACAATAGAAATGAACGTTCCAAAATGAACGCCAGATTACCATACAGAATTTTTTTTTTTTAAGTGTGTTGGGGGTGGGGAGAGATGGCAGAAAATCAGTTTTACAGCTCCTAAGTATTTCACCCTTGATAAGAGGATGCGAGGGTGGAAGTTGGAAATCAGGAAGTGAACATTTTTGGAGAGAGGTGTTGGTTTGCTGTGAATGAGTCCCACCCCCTCTCCCCTCATGGAGCTAGGATAGAGGAGGCTGGTCCTTCCCTTCCAGCCCGGTAGGACAGGGCCCTCGACAGGGCCTCTTCAAGAACCTACTCTGGGGAAACTGTGGCTTAGGGAACAAAGTGCTCTGGTTTCTGACTCTCAGCAAAAGCGGGGGAGACCGATTGTCCAGTTGCTTTGATGGGAGAGTCAAGATCACCCCCACTGGGGGGCGTCTGAAATGTTGCCTTGGGTCTTGTCCAAGAGATGACCCT
Source organism: Lipotes vexillifer (assembly GCF_000442215.2). Taxonomy (NCBI): domain Eukaryota; kingdom Metazoa; phylum Chordata; class Mammalia; order Artiodactyla; family Lipotidae; genus Lipotes; species Lipotes vexillifer. The sequence goes on along the minus strand of NW_006797481.1, from coordinate 6,293,162 downwards.
GGAGGAACCAGCACACAGCAGCAGAGAGAAGCTTGAGGTACCTTCAGTGCTGAAGGAAGAGTAAGCCACCAATGAGGACCTGAATTCACTCACCCTGTGGAGTGACATGGGAAAGACCCCTGGTAATGGGGAGTGGGGATACCTCTAACAATTACAACCCCTCACCACACACACACACACACACACACACACACACACAGCCAGTCAACCAGTCAGCTGTAAACTCAGGCCAAGCCTTGAAAAACTCAGATACTAAATCACCACCAGGATACCTGACAAGTAAGAACTTTGCCGTTCCCTTATCTCTTTCTCCTTTCTTTTCTCTAATTGGTAGGGTTAGCAAGGAGGGGAGAGGAGGAGGAGAAACCCTGGGTGGGAAAAAAAGACCTGATGCTTTCCTCCTTCCTCAACTGCAGGATTCTCCCTTGCCACAGGTTTGGGCTGGGGGAGGGAAAGAAATGTTACTTTTAAACTGAAAAACTTAATGTTATCATTTTAATTTAAAAGCATTTTATAGCTTGACTATGGTGGGATTGGATATTTTAATTATTAAACCAAGACCATGTTTTGAAGCTTGTAGTGATAAAAGAGCATCCAGAAAAGTCGGGGTCTTGACAGTGTTCATGAAGGGGCAGGTGAAGAATGAGGTCCTGGAGCAGATAAAAAGGGCAGTGAGAGCCTCTGTAAACTCCATGAATGTAATGGTTACACATGCAGACTTGTGAACCATAGAAATAAACATTTTCTATCTTTCCTATTCCTTTTTAGAGAAGAAAGGTCAACTAGCGTAAACGTCCAATTCAAAACCCAACGGGTATATTTGCATATTTAAGTCTAAGACATACCATGTAAGCACTGAATTATGACATTCATTATTTCAAATGACAAGCTGTGGGGGGGGGGGTTCCCTTCTAATTTAACAAATTAATTTTCCTTGGAAACTTTAGTTTGGATTTGAAGGTTTTAAGCTTTCATCATGAAAAGAAGACAGCACTGAAGATTAAAGTGTGTGATTCTTCTCAAGATGTTCTCAACCCAGCACTGCAGAAATACAAAGGATCATGAGAGATTACTACAAGCAACTATATGCCAATGAAATGGACAACCTGGAAGAAATGGACAAATTCTTAGAAATGCACAACCTTCCAAGACTGAACCAGGAAGAAATAGAAAATATGAACAGACCAATCATAAGCACTGAAATTGAAACTGTGATTAAACATCTTCCAACAAACAAAAGCCCAGGACCAGATGGCTTCACAGGCAAATTCTATCAAACATTTAGAGAAGAGCTAGCACCTATCCTTTTCAAACTCTTCCAAAATATAGCAGAAGGAGGAACACTCCCAAACTCATTCTATGAGGCCACCATCACCTTGATACCAAAACCAGACAAAGATGTCACAAAGAAAGAAAACTACAGGCCAATATCACTGATGAACATAGATGCAAAAATCCTCAACAAAATACTAGCAAACAGAATCCAACAGCACATTAAAAGGATCATACACCATGATCAAGTGGGGTTTATCCCAGGAATGCAAGATCTCTTCAATATACGCAAATCAATCAACATGATACACCATATTAACAAATGAAGGAGAAAAACCATATGATAATAGATGCAGAGAAAGTTTTCAACAAAACACCCATTTATGATAAAAACCCTCCAGAAAGTGGGCATAGAGGGAACTTACCTCAACATAATAAAGGCCATATATGACAGACCCACAGCCAACATCGTCCTCAATGGTGAAACCATTTACACTAAGATCAGGAACAAGACAAGGTTGCCCACTCTCACCACTCTTATTCAACATAGTTTTGGAAGTTTTAGCCACAGCAATCAGAGAAGAAAAAGAAATAAAAGGAATCCAAATCGGGAAAGAAGAAGTAAAGCTGTCACTGTTTCCAGCTGACATGATACTATATGTAGAGAATCCCAAAGATGCTACAAGGAAACTACTAGAGCTAATCAGTGAATTTGGTAAAGTAGCAGGATACAAAATTAATGCACAGAAATCTCTTGCATTCCTATACACTAATGATGAAAAATCTGAAAGTGAAATTTAGAAAACACTCCCATTTACCATTGCAACAAAAAGAATAAAATATCTAGGAATAAACCTACCTAAGGAGACAAAAGACCTGTATGCAGAAAATTATAAGACACTGATGATAGAAATTAAAGATGATACAAATAGATGGAGAGGTATACCATGTTCTTGGATTGGAAGAATCAACATTGTGAAAATGACTGTACTACCCAAAGCAATCTACTTTGGGTAGATTCAGTGCAATCCCTATCAAACTACCACTGTCATTTTTCACAGAACTAGAACAAAAAGTTTCACAATTTGTATGGAAACACAAAAGACCCCGAATAGCCAAAGCAATCTTGAGGAAGAAAAACGGAGCTGGAGGAATCAGGCTCCCTGACTTCAGACTATGCTACAAAGCTACAGTAATCAAGACAATATGGTACTGGCACAAAAACAGAAATATAGATCAATGGAACAGGATAGAAAGTCCAGAGAGAAACCCATGCACATATGGTCGCCTTACCTTTGATAAAGGAGGCAAGAATATACAGTGGAGAAAAGACAGCCTCTTCAATAAGTGGTGCTGGGAAAACTGGACAGCTACATGTAAAAGAATGAAATTAGAACACTCCCTAACACCATATACAAAAATAAGCTCAAAATGGATTAAAGACTAAATGTAAGGCAAGACACTATTAAACTCTTAGAGGAAAACATAGGCAGAACACTCCATGACATAAATCACAGCAAGATCCTTTTTGACCCACCTCCTAGAGGAATGGAAATAAAAACAAAAATAAACAAATGAGACCTAATGAAACTTAAAAGCTTTTGCACAGCAAAGGAAACCATAAACAAGATGAAAAGGCAACCCTCAGAACGAGAGAAAATATTTGCAAATGAAGCAACTGACAAAGGATTCATCTCCAAAATTTACAAGCAGCTCATGCAGCTCAATATCAAAAAGACAAACAACCCAATCCAAAAACGGGCAGAAGACCAAAATAGACATTTCTCCAAAGAAGATATACAGATTGCCAACAAACACATGAAAGAATGCTCAACATCATTAATCATTAGAGAAATGCAAATCAAAACTACAATGAGATATCATCTCACACCGGTCAGAATGGCCATCATCAAAAAATCTACAAACAATAAATGCTGGAGAGGGTGTGGAGAAAAGGGAACATTCTTGCACTGCTGGTGGGAATGTAAATTGATACAGCCACTAGGGAGAACAGTGTGGAGGGTCCTTAAAAAACTACAAATAGAACTACCATACGACCCAGCAATCCCACTAGTGGGCATATACCCTGAGAAAACCATAATTCAGAAAGAGTCATGTACCCAAATGTTCATTGCAGCTCTATTTACAATAGCCAGGACATGGAAGCAACCTAAGTGTCCATCAACAGATGAATGGATAAAGAAGATGTGGCACTTATATACAATGGAATATTACTCAGCCATAAAAAGAAACGAAATTGAGTTATTTGTAGTGAGGTGGGTGGACCTAGAGTCTGTCATACAGTAAGTCAGAGAGAGAAAGACAAATACCGTATGCTAACACATATATATGGAATCTAAGAAAAAAAAAGGTCACGAAGAAACTAGGGGTAAGACGGGAATAAAGACACAGACCTACTAGAGAATGGGCTTGAGGATATGGGGAAGGGGAAGGGTAAGCTGTGACAAAGTGAGAGAGTGGCATGGACATATATACACTACCAAACGTAAAATAGATAGCTAGTGGGAAGCAGCCGCATGGCACAGGGGTATCAGCTCGGTGCTTTGTGACCACCTAGAGGGGTGGGAAAGGGAGTGTGGGAGGGAGGGAGATGCAAGAGGGAAGAGATATGGGAACATATGTACATGTATAACTGATTCACTTTGTTATAAAGCAGAAACTAACACACCATTGTAAAGCAGTTATACTCCAATAAAGATGTTAAAAAAAAAAAGAAAAATCAAACCTGAAAAAAAAAAAAAGATATTCTCAAACCCTGCAAAGGATTCTGTGCATATTTGAGCTTCTTTCCTCTCTCTCATCACCTGTGTTTCTCGATATTCTCTTTATATTCTGTAGGATTTTTTCAAAAGAAAAAAATCTTCTGTGTTTGAAGGACATGTCAAAGAATAGAGGGTACAGTTCTTTTTTTTCTATAAATTTATTTTATTTATTTATTTATTTTTGGTTGCGTTGGGTCTTCGTTGCTGCATGCGGGCTTTCTCTAGTTGCTGGGAGCAAGGGCTACTCTTCGTTGCGGTGCACGGGCTTTGCGGTGGCGAATAGAGGGTACAGTTCTTTTTTTTCTATAAATTTATTTTATTTATTTATTTATTTTTGGTTGCGTTGGGTCTTCGTTGCTGCATGCGGGCTTTCTCTAGTTGCTGGGAGCAAGGGCTACTCTTCGTTGCGGTGCACGGGCTTCTCATTGCGGTGGCTTCTCTTGTTGCAGAGCATGGGCTCTAGGTGCACAGACTTCAGTAGTTATGGCATGCAGGCTCAGTAGTTGTGGCTCGGTGGCTCTAGAGGGCAGGCTCAGTAGTTGAGGCGCACAGGCTTAGTTGCTCCACACCATGTGGGATCTTCGCGGACCAGGGCTCGAACCAGTGTCCACTGCATTGGCAGGCGGATTCTTAATCACTGTACCATCAGTGAAGTCCTGAGGATACAGTTCTAGATCAAAAGAAGTTTCATGGTATGACTTTAGAAGCTCATTTGACTTATGGCCCATCTTTCCTCATGGAAGCATTAAATAGCTCTGTACAATAAGGCTGGCACTCTTTCTGTAAAATACAGGTATTTTTCCTCCTGTTCTAAAAGAATGTGTATTTCAAAGTGTGCATATCAGCAGTTAGAAAGCCATATATATATACATATACGTATATAAAACTTCTTTTTCAATGTACTGGAAACCCTGTACCTAATCATGAATATATTTTTCTTCACAGATTGTTTTTTTCCCTTCCAGAAACTCAGATGTTTCTTTACATGACACCAGGACCAATGTTTTTTTGTTTGTTTGTTTTTGTTTTTTACCTAGAGATGAAAGAGGAGTGCCATATCCCCAACCAGGCATATGAAATTCTGAAGCCCCCTATTTTGTACTTTGTTTTGCAAAAAGGCCCTTCTCTTTGGGAAAGGTAATTTGTTATTCACAGTTTCCTTGTCCTCATATTATTAAGGGAAAAATTATAGATATTTTAAAGAAAGCTCTAGGCAATGTTTTCATTCCTGAATCTTCGGGGAGTTATACAAACAAACAGATTACTGAATCTACAAGAGAAACAATCGTGAAGTCATTACATTTAAGCATAAGCAAAATTTCCTCTTGGATGATTAAGTTATAGAAGAATAGAAAGATTGCATTTTGAGATTCAGATGAAGCTATAGGTAACGTAAGTCAAACAAGTAAATTTTTACATTTCAGGGGTATTAGCAGCAGTTGAGTTTAATAGACTTCTGACATTCTAAATTTAAAGCTTCCTTTACTGTGCTAATAGATGTCTGCCCTTAAGAAGAAAATAAATAGAATGAATAAACAAGTTAAAACTATAATGTGTCCTTTTTTCATTCTCTTTATTTACATAAAAATTTTAAAACATCACAAAAAGTTTGAAAGAAGGAGGGAGCAAACGATAGCCCACTTTCTCTCTCCCCAACTATCTCCTTCAAATCTATGCCTTTTCCTCAGGCCGCAGCCCCTACTTAGTGTGCAGCCCATGTCCCACAGGATGGATGTCTGGGCAACTCAGTCCTGATCAGACCAAAGCCACTGACCCTCCCATTTCCTCTCCTCCAACATGTTCTCAACAGTTGACTTTTGGCTTTTTTTCAGTTCAAGTCCTAGGACCTGATTGGCTTATTGATGGTTAATGCTCCTCCTTCCCTCTGGTTGGTCTAGCCCTCTGCCTCTACCCTCTTCTGGTAAGTAGGGACCACTCCTTCAGAACCAGTGCTAAGCCCTAGACCTCCCTCTGGCTTTAGTCCATGAGGCAGGCATCCCTTTTGGGTGGGCCTAAGTCAGACAGAAACACACCCATTCACAAGGATCTTTAATGAATTTCCTTCTAGTCTTTTTCCAGTATCTTTCTTCCTTCATAGTTACAATAGTACACCCACACACATATCTGAATATCCTGTCTTTTTCTTTAAAGTTACATTATAAACATTTAATATCATCTATATAATGTCATTTTTAAGGTAAGAAATTACTCTCCAAATGATACATAATTTATTGGGTCATTCTGCCACGGTAGTGAACATCTGTTGTTCTTTCTTCTCAGCATCTCTCTTTTCTTTCGGGAAATGCCTCTCCCCCTTTGCAAGTGATCTGAATAAGATTGTTGATCACAATGTTTTCAATCCTCATTTTGCCTGTAATCCTCTTAAGAGGATTATAGCAATTTACATTTTATAAGCAGGTAAGCAGATGATGCAAGCCCGGCCAGGCCAGTTAGATATGATCTGCAGATAGTCTTGAGTAAGGCATTACCCCACTCAAAGTTCGGTTGATGAGCAGCAGGTGACTGAAGTTGGGTCATTCCAACAGCAGTATCCCTAAGAAATACTGTCCATTATACTGAGATTCCTGGGGTTACCCTGGTTCCCATCCCTCCTGATGCCATTGATTTGAGGAACTACCCAAACTTCCCAATATATTTTTTTGCTGAAGATTGTTAGAGTTGTTTTCTGTTCTGTGCAACCAAGGAATTCCAAACGGTAAACTTGTTGCTAGGCATCTTTAGTTATTTTTACTATTTTGAATAGTTCTGTGATAAACATCTTTGTGTGTATGCTCATATGTATGTATAATGGCTTTTTATACATTTTAAATAATTTCCCAGAGGTGGAATTACTCAGTCAAAAGATATGAATATTTTTCTGATTCTTAATATAAATTACTCAAAGGTTTCTTAAGAGGATTATAACAATTTACATTTTATAATATATGTTACAGAAGGTACTATCGAAAAATATTACAAAACTTTTCTTCTCTGTTCAGAGGACCTTATAATAGATACTATGTTGAAAGTACTTGATGTAGGAACATAGAGTGCTTTCAGCTTAACTTTTAAACCATTTAATTGGGTTGTTTATGAGATATTACACCGTTTTGGCCAAACAGGCATTTATAGGTTGATCTATACCAAACATAGGATAATAAACAGATTGCTTGTTCAACAAACTTAAATCTGTAATAAAAAGCTGGCACTTACTGAATATTTGGTGTACACTTTGCAAATGGCTTTGCATCATTCCATGAACTTCTCAAAATGACCCTGCTATTATCCCTAACTTATAGGTAAGGAAAGGAAGACTTAGAGAACTTGATTAACTTTCCCACAGCTTGTACTGGGGCCAGAACCCAAATCCATGTGGCTTTTAACCCTACTATAAAACTGCATCTCAACCATCTCTTCCTATAGAACCTGGGGTCAGAAAGCCAGTTTGGACTCCTGACTCCACCACATAGTAATAGGATAGCCTTGGGGAATTCACTCCACTTCTTTGAATCTTAGTTTTCTAATCTATAAAACTAAAACAATAATACCTACTCTACCTACCTCATAGGACTTTGTGAAACACATAGAGATAATGTGGGAAAGTGCTCTACAAATGTAAAGTATTAGCATGATTACTTAGAGTAGTGAACACCATGGAGAAATATCTCTGACCTCTGTGAGAGGTCATAAAGAATACTGGGGCCTTGGGATACCCAATCCTCTTTTTCTGCCTTGACTTTTGAAGCAGTTGAGATACATACACAAGTCCAATAGATGAGAATGAGCTATCACGTGGACTGGGATGGGGTTTAAGTGTGTGGCCACGACGGTCTTCCTAATACTTCATGACTGAATAAGGAGACAGATTACTGACCTGCCACTGGCAGATCTGGACACTTTGTGCCTCTCCCACAGGACAACCTCTCACTGCATGGCAATGGAGGAGAAAATTGGCTGAGGACAGCCTACTCCAAAAAGCAGAGCATGAATGGCACTGAGCCACAGCTGGTCAGGTCCTCCTTCCTGAGTAAACAATCACATCATTCATTCTGGACAAAGCTAGTGAGGTGGTGCAGAGACAGAGAGAGCACGAGTTCCTCCCAAGTTTTACCCACCTGGGAATCTTTATGGGGATATGGAAATATGAGGTTTGGGAGAAGACAGTTTCCCTCTTAACAGTGAAGAATCACCATCCTTATTAGTAACAGGAAAACAAGGATCAGAGGGAGTCTTTCCTCAACTCTTTCTGCCTCCCATGTGGCTGAGCTGAAGGGAGCCATCTGTGGCTGCTGCATATGATTTTGTCAACTTTGTAATTCCACACCCACTCCTTAACTCCCCACCATGTGGCCTTCAAATTGTTCGTTTAAAAAATGAAATGTGTTTCCTCTTCTATGAAATACAGACCATTGTCAGAACGCTTGCATTGTTCGCTCTCTGATGTAACCCTTTCACAGCGTTTGGGCTGCTTTCTTTCTCTGTGGGGTGCCCTTCAGGTCCAAGTGTGTGCCAGTCGCATTTGGGCAGCAGAAGCCCCGTGGAAGGACACTAGGAGACAAGAGCTGATGGGAATTTTGTGATTAGCTGTCATGGTTGCCTGGTCCTGTCAATAGTACTCAATAAAGCCACAAGGCCAAGTGTTCTCTCCTGCATACTAATTGCTGGATCAGATTTCTCAGTGCAGAAGCACTTCCCAGGCAGTCAATTTTACAATGTTAGTCTTGGTTCTTAAGTGGTTAAAATCCCTAGCTGGTCTTTAATCTGGGTCTGGAGAATGCTTACTTATGGCTGAGATTCTCCTAAGATATTTTTGCCCTTAGTATACACAGATCTTTCCCCAGTTTCTTAGCTCCCTGAATCAGTTATACCTGATCAACTGTCTCTTTCCAGTCTCCAAGAGTGTTAAGTGCATATTCTACCAGGTTTAGCGGACAGGAGAGCTTCTAAATGTCTTTCTCTTTGCTCCCTTGTCTTTCTTACTGCCTCTCTGCCAGTCAGTCCCTTCTCTCCAGCGACACCATCATGATGACCACTAAGGAGGTCTTCTAGGGCCACCCTAGCTCCTGTCCATCCAGAAGTCTGTTGTTCAACCTTTTTGCTGGTTCTATGAGCTGCTCCTTCACTATATTCCTATTTTGGCTTAAGTTAGCCAGAGTCTCCTTGCAACCGAACACCAGTTTGCAGCGAGCTATGTCACTGCTGAACTGATGCAGCTTTTCTTGTCAAATCTCTGTTTCTGTATGTTTGTGTGCATGTCTTTTCTCCTCAGATAGAATGGGGTCTTCTCAAGGGTGCTGGACCACGTTCCATCCATCTGTAGATGTCATACAGCACCTGGCAGTGCCTCTCACCAAGGAAGAATACAACAGACATTTATTGATTGATTGTTCCACTTTCTCTTTTATCTTCAGCAATTCCCCGCTCATATCAAACATCTCTGTGGAGTACCAGAGAAAGCACTTAGCTTTACCTGAAGCTATGGTTCCGTCCCCACAGCAGCTAAATGGTAACCAAGGAAGGCAAATATAATCCTGCCCTGGCATCAGGCCCTCGGTCTTCTGAGGCCCCATGGCAAATAGCAGAGCTTGTGGGATCTATTTTTGATCATCTCCTCTTCTGCTCACCCTGTGGACTCACTCTGGACTCTCTGTGGGGATTAAGTCCCTAGAGTAAAGGGGCCAGATATAGAGAAAATCATTATTATTATTATTATTATTATTATTTTTTGCGGTACGCGGGCCTCTCAGTATTGTGGCCTCTCCCGTTGCAGAGCACAGGCTCCGGACGCGCAGGCTCAGCGGCCATGGCTCATGGGCCCAGCCGCTCCGCGGCATGTGGGATCTTCCCGGACCGGGGCATGAACCCGTGTCCCCTGCATCGGCAGGCGGACTCTCAACCACTGCGCCACCAGGGAAGCCCGAGAAAATCATTATTTATTTTATCCTAACAGTATAAATACTGAGTTGTCTGGTGTGTGTTTATGATAAGCCCCTCTTTCTTTGTATGAGAGAAACAGAAAAAGTGAAAACTAGACTGTCATGGATTATTCAGAACTCTTTGATTGCATGTGGCATATATTCAGTCAAACCAACCTGAGTCAAAAAGGAAAATATATCGGTTCATATAACCTTGTCACAGAGATGTCAGGGTGGATAAGGCCTCAGGGACAAGAGAATGGGATACTAGGATTAATCCAGGGTGGGTTGCCCACCTGCCCGAGAGGTGGAAGTGGTGAGAGTGGAGTCCTATTAGAGGAGGGGTTGTATGGTAGGGTGGCGGTAAGCACACAAGGACAAGGGCCACCAAACCATTTAAAAAAATGGTTTCTTTTGATGTCTTCTTAAATTTTGCAAATACTTCCAACAAAGTAGCACACAGGGGAAAGAACGCAAGGACTTTACTGGTGTGTGTTGTGCTGTGCTTGTGTCACGAGCCTGGTGCTGGCCTTGAACAGCTCATTCACTGCCTTGCCTGAGGCTGTAGGTTCCCTGTAAAAAGCTTCTACAAAGTTGTTCTCGAGCTGGGCTCCTCATATGGTTCTGTCCCTTCCCTGTTGATTCACACGGGTGAGTTCCCTCATTTCCTGACCCCTGGGACTGATGACTTATTTGCATGAACTGCCTAACTTTGCTTTTGTTTTCATCCTGGAGGACAAAGTCTTCAGATTACCCTAAACCAAATAAACTATAGCCACTGGGCTACAGTCTCCCCCTGCTCCAACTGGGCCATGCTTCCAGTACCCTTCCCTCTAGCTTAGGTCAAGCATTCCTGATTAGTGAAAAACCTAGTTCACAGTAGACATTCCAGAATCTGATTGTTTTTTGTGTTTTTTTTTTGATTGTTTTTGACATGCTGTGAAAGTTATCCACACTTTGGAACTAAAGCATTACCCCACTAAAAGCAACATCAACCAGGCTGCCCCTGAACTGTAGTGAGGGCTAAATGTGGAATGTTCTAGAGAGCAGTATTTTGGGCACTTAACATATTCTCCAAAAGGTGTGCTTAGGGCACAGCAGTGAAAGTAACACCACTTAAGTCTGTCATATTCATGGAGTTGTTCTCATGCAATGCAGCTTCAGAAGTGGAGCCAATCTCTTTTGTGTGGCCAGGCTGCCTTCCTTCAGAAGTCAGCTGTGTTTTCTGCTGACTCTCCATGGAAAGGCAGTGCCTGAATCCTCAAAATCATCACCTGGAGTAGTAAGTACTCCTGACAGTACCAGAAAGCATCCACTGCTGGAGCTCCAAAGCCTGTGATAGATTATGGGAGTGAAATGAGAAAGCTGAGCTCTTCAGATAAACCTTGCTTTTTACAGGCCCCCTCATTTTATTGCATAATTATTCTGAATCCACTGATAATTTGTAGAATTTTCCTGTAAGTCATTCATACATAAATCTCTCTCATGCGATGCGTGGCTTTGCTAATACATACGTATTAATGAGAGCTACTTTTTAAGTGTAAATGTTTTATATGTGTTATGGCTCTTGGCTTACATACAAAGGATATTGAGTACTATGACACCAAGATCTTTTCTCTACATATGTAAAGAATTCATTGGATTGCTGAGGTAGACTGATTTGTCCATTTCTCTGCTCACTTGTAACAAAGGCATCATTAGCTCAGGAACAAAAAAGGAAAATCCATGCAATTAAAAGAACAGACTGACTTTGCCTGATGTAAAAATAAGACAAAAGAAACTGCATGAAAGACAGTATTTTTTTAATCAGATCATTGAGAATCTATTAAAATATTGTTTTCTTTATGATGAGAACTATCTTGAATCAAGTGGTAAGTGATAACCTCTCTGGCCTTTTGTATTTACCTAGAATGGTGGCCGTGCCATAAAATCTCACCTAGCATGAATACTGAGATAAATGCCCTGGCTTGCTTTTAAAAGCACTCTGGATTATATTTTAGTCTTTCAGTGAATGAAAGAGAATAAACAAATCTCTCTGTGAGAACACCTCTCCCATCCTTGGTGAAGTCATTCTGCCAGAGTTCTATCTAGCAGTTACTTTTTCTAATTCATTAAATGTTGTCCCAGGCCCTGACACTGCTAATTTTTCTCTCATTTCTGATCAATTTAAACACAGGGAATTAAGTGTTCAACTTATTTTTTTCTTTTCATTATATGAGTTTCAGGTGTACAGCCTTATAGTTCAATATTTGTAAACAAAAGTTCAACTTGCCTTCCAGGATATACTCAGCCTTACTGCAAAGATCTAGGGAAGAAACTTAGATTTCTGCAGAAGCTCTATCATCCCATCCATTACTCAAACCCATTTAATTGTTTATTCTGTCCATAAGTTCTAGAAGACAGACGAGAAGAAAATGTCCCTATCCTGTTCCATTTTCTGTACTGGAAAAAGCATTTGTGGCAAAGCTGACCTTACAAAAGTGCATTAATGCTGGATGACATCGAGGACCTTCTATAGGTCCTTTCTTTAAAAAAAAAAAAAAAATACACACATGCACACACAATATTGCTGCAAAACAATGGTGATGGCAGTTTACATACTGAACCAGCTGTTTCCCAAGAATGTTTTATCCAATATCCTCCATAGACTGTGAATGCAAAAGACTTAGGTTGGAAAAGTACATTAGCTTTTGATTAAAGATTGGGTGAGGGCCAGTTAAATTTTAAAATCTGAATGAGCTTGCTGACTCAGGCTCCTTAGCAGCGTAATGGACAGACAGTCCTCAAAGCTTTCACTAAAAAGATTTCTGGTAACTGATGTCTAGAGAAATGAGTTGAAATATAATTCACTGAACTACTCAGCTTTCATCTGAAACAGAATATGTAATCTCAAAGAAGTCAACTGGTCTCTTGAAATTTTTAGGTGAAATTAAATTTAAAGAAGCTAGAGCTTAAGTATTTTGAAGAAAGGAAACCTCCAGTAGCTTTGTGATTATATCATTTTATCCTTTGGAATCCTGTATTTAATTCTGTTTATTGCATTTTAAGTGCAGCTAGAGTCACCGATCTGTTGATAACAAAGTCTGGAATCATTTGTGGGAGGTTCTCAGGATGTATCAAAGACAGATTTAATTTGAATTTTGTTTTTAATTTTGGGTTCTCTCTCAACTCCGCCTTCTCTCTTTTGTCTCTTTAACCTCAGCAGTAGAAACAAACTGTGCCTTTGCAGAAATCTCCCCAGGAGCTTGGCTACAAAAAAGGCTACTGAAACTACCCTGAACTTGGAGGTGGTTTCATAAATCAGGACAATAATTCTCACCCCTTAGGCTACAGCCTGAGATCTGTCAGCTCTCCTTTGCAATGATCCTAGAGGTGAAGGGGTTCTCGCTTACGTTTCTTACAAAGGAATATAAGTGTTATTAATAGTCTTCTTTCCCAGGCCTGTGATATCTTGCTAAATTTATGGGAACACAGCAGCACTTCTGGAAGGTGCAGCAACGATGGCTACTTTAGAAAATGGGGGAGTTCTTTGCAGTCAACTCTGAGTTGAGGGCTCCTTGTATAACTTGTCTTCCCAATTAGGTTGTGAACTCCTTGAGAGAGCAGCTATATCCTTTACTCCTCCCGGATCTTCTCAGCCACTCCCATGCCACAGGATCTCAACAATCTGTTACCAAGCCATCTTAATCCTTTCTCTGAAGTGTGTCTTAGCTTCCTTTTATTTAGAATGTCTGCCAGTTTCCAAAGACCACTGTCTTCTCTTGAAATCAGCCTTACCAGCCATATTTGTACTATATGACTCTTTCAGGGGGAGTAGCTGATTGGAAAAGTGATGGACAATTGCCACAAACTGAACCAATCAAATTCTCTCTCTCTCTCTCTTGGATTTTGAACTGAGATTCAGAAACAGCCATTTAGTCTCGACATGTGGGTAGAACTGAAATACATGAACTCAGAGATGGAGGGATGCAGTATTCTAAAAAGTGGAGAGAGAGAAGCAGAGGAAGCCAGCCTGCATAGAGAGAACGAAGCAGCAAAGAGAAGCAGACATGAATTCAAAGAAGCCTGATACCTTTCTGGTTACATGCTAGCCACTTCAGAGGCCCAGATGTGCTCCTGTCTGGGAGCATTATGATCCACTTGCATAAATCTATAATACATCCTTTCCCATCCCCTTTGCATGGTAAAGTTCTTTTGCTCTTGAAATCAAGAGTTCTAAATGATATAAAAATGTCTGTTATACAGAAAGTAGAATGGCGGTTACTAGAGGCTGTGGGGAGGGGAAAATGGGGAGTTGATGGGTATAGTTTCTGTTCTGCAAGATGAAAAAGTTCTGGAGATGGGTTGCACAACAATGGGAATATACTTAAGACTACTGAACTGTATGCTTAAAAATGATTAGGAAGGTAAATTTATGTTATGTGTATTTTTTTCACAATTTTTTTTTTTTTTTTTTTTTTTTTTTTTTTGCGTTATGCGGGCCTCTCACTGTTGTGGCCTCTCCCATTTGCGGAGCACAGGCTCCGG
>NW_006797481.1:6271843-6278560 GCF_000442215.2 Lipotes vexillifer | reverse complement strand
TTGCGGTACGCGGGCCTCTCACTGTTGTGGCCTCTCCTGTTGCGGAGCACAGGCTCCGGACGCGCAGGCTCAGCGGCCATGGCCCACGGGCCCAGCCGCTCCGCGGCATGTGGGATCCCCCCCGGACCGGGGCATGAACCCGTGTCCTCTGCATCGGCAGGCGGACCCTCAACCACTGCGCCACCAGGGAAGCCCTTTTTCACAATTTTTTAAAAAAACAGTTTAAAAATATATGTTATAGTCAGCTTCCTTTTCCTCCTCACTGCCACAGTCCTATTCAGGTTCCACTGCCCCAGGTATGGACAATGATAGTTACCAGTTTAGTCTCCCTTACCGCACCCCCTTGAAGCTGATCCCCAGCAATCTACCCTGCTTGCATGGAGCAATTCATATTCCTAAGCCTGCACTCAAACTGTGCCTTTCTCCAGTATACAAACATTCACGGCTACCCATTGAATTCAGGATCAAGTTTCACTCCCCAGCCTGGTACACAGGACCTATGGGACCTTTCCAACCTTCTGATCTACTCATCCCCAATAGGAAGCAGACGCTAGTCAGGTTGTTCTACCTTATCCCCAGAATAGTACTTACTCAAGCCATTTCTCCACCTTGGATACCTGCCTTCTGCTGACCACATCTTATCCTCTTTCAAAGCCCAGTTCCAGGCCCACCTCTTCCATGAAACACTTTCTGACCACTCTATTTCCCCAAGGACATGTATTATTAGAATCACACTTCTTAGCACTTAAATACACACAGTTTCCTGTGCATCTATCCCGTTCCTTTGTTAGTCTGCAAATTGTTTGATGATAGGGACTGAGTCTTAAATTGTTTGATTTTTTCCTAAATTATCTACCAGGATACTGTTCGCTTGGTAGGCTCTTAATAATGCTTGTTGAATGAAATCAGAAACAACGAAGGGCTGCTTTACCAGCTTGACTCTTCAGGACAAACACTTGTAGAGAAGTAGCAGAAAACTTTGTTGAATACTAAGTATTTGCCAGATACCACTCCAAGTGTCGTACATGGATTGTATATCTCGTTGAATCATTCCAACAACCCTATCCAATAGACATGATTATTATCCTCCTTTTACAAATGAAGAAATGCAGGCACATGCAGTTAAATAACTTGCCCAAGATCATATCAGTAGGAGGCAGAGTAATGCTTCTGAGCTAAATCTATTTGGCTCTTAAACCTAATGTTCTTTATACTCTATCACCACACACTTCATACTCTATTGTTATTGCTAGCTTTCTTGCCTGGTTTTCCTGTGAATTATAACTTCTCCAGAGGCAGGAATCTTGTCTTAGTATGTGGTAGAGGCTCACTAAAAATCTATTAAAGAAAGGAAAGATAAATTGCCTTTCTGTCTCAGGTAGGGAAGGAGGGAGAGAGGGAGGGAAGGAGAGAGGGTGGGAGAGAAGCAACTAGGGGAGAAGAAACTTTGGGGTAGAGCTTGTCTTGTTCCTAAACTTGGCAAGATTCAATCTTGCAGGGGGCTTGGCTAGAAAACTTCAGCTCATCTTTCTGAACCACATTCCCAATGTTCATTGATCCCTTTCCTCTGGGGAGTTATTCAATCATGTGTTCACTGTGTGGGTGATAGTTGATAATAAATATTCTTTTGCCCTGGTCTCTTCGGCCAGGGTTCCTTGGCTTCCAGCCTGCACCCTGTCTGCTTTAAACAGACAGTACATGGCTTTCCTTTCTGCTGACAAATGCAGAACTTTGGCCTCTCTTAGCCGTCAAGTCTCCAAATCAAAAGAAAAAGATGGGGTTCCCTGCCCAGCCCTGCCCCTGTACCCCTGACCGGTTATCCATGGAAGCTGTGGAATATGGGTGGTGACATAGGTTTAAGGATGGGTAGGCAGATAACCCTAGCTACAGTCCCTGAAATTACACTGCTGGGGATTATTCCTTTGGGTTAAGAGGCTCCTCTCTCTCCCCTGCCACCCCCTCACATCTCCTGAGAGAGATAATATTAGGGTTATTGTAAGTATTAAATGAGTTAATATATATATGTGCTTTGCACAGTACCTGCCACTCAATAGATAGTAGCTATGGTTGTTGTTGCAGTTATTATTATCATTAGCAACAGTAGTATTAAGATGCACCGTAACCTGGGAAAAGTAGCACATTAAGCCAGGATTAGTCATGAGCTGCCTCAAGAGGATTAGTTTACTAGCCTTTTCATGCTGTTTCCCAAAAGGATGGTTCCTCAAGATGAGAAACAGGTAGAGATGACTTACTGCAGCTTTGGAGTCTGGAAATGAGGAACGCTGTGTATCTAGGTGCAGTGTGAGGAGACAGGAGAGACCTGGGCAGGACACAGCAGTGTCTAGTGAGAACACTTTGGTTCCAAGTGACAGCTAATTCAGACTAGTTTAAGCCATAGAGAACTTCTCAGAAGAGTAACTGCAGGGACCAGGAAGCAGATACCTCCTCTCACTCCCAGTTCTCTTGAATTCTGCAAGGCTTTACTCTCTCTTTCTGCAAACAGACTTTTATCCATGATGGTGATGACAACCAACAGTATATCTTTCCAGCTTTGTGACCAAAAATGCAAGGCTTCTTCCCTTCCGGTTTCAAATTTTGAAAAGAACCCCAGGGAAGAATATTTATTGACTCGGCCTGGTATACGTGTCCAATTCCCCTTTGAGTCGGGGAATTCAACCAGCATTGGTAGTTCCACAAGACTCACAAGAACAGAGCAAAGTAGGAACTAGTCAAACAGAAAACAACAGATCTCCACGGAGTTTATAGTACTTGATTCTAGGAAAGCAGATATCCAGAGCCGAGGTGGCCTAAACATTTTCTTTTAGGCAGATGAAAATCCACATTCTTCCAGCTAAAATGTTTCCATTCTCTTTGTGAGGAGTTTCCATGGAGAGGCTAGCTTCGTGGGAGAGTAGGAAAAAGACAACTCATGCTGTTTCTTTTTTTTTTTTCATGCTGTTTCTTATTGGGGCACATCCTACTTCTAGGTTAGTCCTGTCCTTCCCACAGCTCACATGTCATTCCTCACTCTTGTGACTTCTGTGTTTTCTCTTTTCTTTGCATCCTGCTCATATTCCCTTCCCTAAAAGTGACTCTCTTAAGAGGGAGATTAGTCAAGTGGGCTGGTTTGAGTATGTGTTGATTTAACTCATAATCATATACCTGGAAAAGAAAATGTCAGACACACTTTAATAGCTCAGTATATAAGACATGGAGTACAAAGCAAACTGTAGACTTTCTCATTGCCAACAGACACATGAAACAGGCAAGGAAAGAACATAGTGAGGAACGGTATTTAACAGCAATTGTAGCAATGTCCAGTTTTGTCTGGGAAGACCATGGCAGTGGGGGATAGAAGGGAATGACATACAGTCTTTAGAGCAGTGTTTATAGGTTTAGAGCCAAGGTTAAATAATGAGAGAAAAACAAATGAAGTACAATTTCATTGGCTATATCTGATTGGGCCCAACATGAGCTGTGTCTGCAATGGTGCTGTTAATTTGGAGATGTTGGACATTGTCCTTTCCTATTTGGCAAGGGCCTGACTGAGATAAAGAGAAACCATCACATTTGTACAGTTTACAAAGCACTTTCCTAAAGAATATGCTAGTTTAATCTTCCCAACTAGTTTGAGGGGCAGTGATGTTATTCCCATTTCACAGAGGGGGAAACTTGGACTAGAGCCCTTGGTTGGTGAGTTTGGAAAGCTGAGCACCAGTGGTTCTTAATTTTAGTGCACAGAAGCACCTACAAAGCTTCTAAAATGGATGTTCCCGTTCTCGACTTCCAGAGTGTCTGATTGAGTGTCTGTTTGGGAAGGGCCAAGGACACTCAATTTTTATCATGTACCCTAGGTGATTTGAAAGCTTGTGGTCCACTGGATATACTTGTTAAACTTTGCCCTAGGCACTAGCTCAGGTGACTGTATGAGAAACTGAAGCACACAAATTATGTGACCAAGTTGTTATTTTTTTATTTTTTTGCGGTATGTGGGCCTCTCACCACTGTGGCCTCTCCCGTTGCGGAGCACAGGCTCCGGACGTGCAGGCTCAGCGGCCATGGCTCATGGGCCCAGCCGCTCCGCGGCATGTGGGATCTTCCCAGACCGGGGCACGAACCCGCGGCCACTGCATCGCCAGGTGGACTCCCAACCACTGCGCCACCAGGGAAGCCCCCCCGACCCTTTTTTAAAAAAAAATTTATTTTATTTACTTTTGGCTGCATTGGGTCTAAGTTGCCGCGCGTGGGCTTTCTCTAGTTGTGGTGAGCGGGGCTACTCTTGGTTGCGATGCGTGCGCGTCTCATTGCGGTGGCTTCTCTCGTTGCAGAGCACAGGCTCTAGGTGCATGCGCTTCAGTAGTTGTAGTGCATGGGCTCAGTAGTTGTGGCTCGCGGGCTCTAGAGCACAGGCTCAGTAGTTTGGCACGCAAGCTTAGTTGCTCCGTGGCATGTGGGATCTTCCCGGACCAGGGCTGGAACCCTTGTCCCCTGCATAGGCAGGTGGATTCTTAACCACTGCGCCACCAGAGAAGCCCTGTGACCAAGTTTTTTAACCTTTCTGAGCCTCAGTTTCTTCAACTGAAAAATGGTTAATGATAATAAAAATAGCTAGGCATGATGCTGAGTGACTTACACATGTCACTTCAATTAATCCTTTCTATAAACCTAGGAAGTTGGTGCTATTGTTGTCCCCATGTTATAGGACTTAAACCCAGGTCATTTGTACTCACTTCTTTGCAGAATTGCCAGGAAAATTAGAAGTAATACATAGGGAGTATCTAGCACATGTTCCTGACAAATGAATGGCAGCAACTGTTATAACTAACTACTAAGGCTGACCATTCTGACAGTGCAGCTACTGCTGAGATGCAAAAGTTGAACCAGATAATCTCTAAGGTCCCTTCCAGCCCTACAATGCTGTGATTTCAGCATATCAAGTAGTTTCTATTTAGAGGGGTTTCTAGAAAGAATGTGGCACCAACTTAGCTCAACTCTGTGTGTGACCCAATTCTTCTTTAAACAGAAATTATGTATTTTTTAAGAGTGAGCCTATAGACAGAGACTAGACAGATACAGAGAAAAATGAGAACTACTGTGCTTTGATAGTATGGTATGGATGGTGCTTCTTATTTGAACAGTTTCTTTTTACATATGTTCATCTGGTTTCTAGAACAAATAAAAATTTGGCAGAAGAGCAGAATATCCAGTTTGTCTTGTGCTGCCTACTTACAGTATATTTCTTAAATGTATTTTTTATTACAATCAGCAACTGAAAATCCTCTATAAAAAAGAAAACAGTAAAAGAAAGGTATCAGAGCTAAAAGACTTCAGAGCTGATGGACCTAAACCTAATTTATATGCTCATTAGCCTTGGCTCATCTCAAAATATTGGAAGTAAACTATGATTCAATCTGTATCCCTTGCACAGTGTCATGTCATTTAAATAGAAAGTTCTCAGAACAATCTGTACTATCATTGTAATACTTCGCTCAGTTCTTGGGCATTAAATTTAATTTCCTGTTCCTGCCCCATCTCATTAAACAATGTTTTTAACTTCATTGCAAAGTCAACTATTGAGGCCTAATGCTGTACTTTTTACATCAGACGTGAAACATAAACATTTACAGTTCTGAACCTGAGGTATCCTTTTGTTTAGAGTAGACGGCCGGGGAACAAGAGTGGAGGTGGGAAGACAAGTTAGGAGCTATTATAACAATCTAGGTGAGAGATGATGGCGGTTTAGGCTTGGATGAGAGCAGTAGAGGAGGTAGGAGTTGGATGATGGGCATGTCTAGCTGATTCACTCATATACACTTTATGTCTAGGCATAGTACTTGGCACATAGTAGGGACACAGTAAATATTTGTTGAGTGAATGAATAAATGAGAGATGAATATGTGTAAAGGTAACTTCTCTAAAGCTCTGTTTCCTCACCCCTAAAATGGAGGTTGGGGGAAGGAGATAGTAATAGTAACTACCTTTGAGGGTTATTGTGGGGATTAGGTGAGATAATTCCCTTATCACATGACTGAAACATAAGAATGCTAAGATGTCTTTATGAAACACATAAATATAAAACGTTTGGGGAAGTGTTTACCTTTGGAGAAATGGAGGAGGGCAGACTTTCACTCTTGACTTTATATTCTAAAAATAAAGGAAAGAAAAAAGTATTGGAATTATGAGTCATTTTTTAACATCCTTTTTGTGCTTTGCACTACTTTTTGAAATTTTCCTATAATGAATGTGTGGAGTGAAGACAGAAATGAAAGGATAGGATCACTCAGAATTTCAGATTTTTAAAACTTCAGAAATGTAAGACTTTTTTCTGCTTCTTCCACATGGCCCATTTCTCTGACTCTTTGAATGTGGATATATATGCTTATCATCCTCTCCTCGTGCCTCTCTTTTTAGTTAAGAGTAAAGTGAGCTGTTGAAGCTATTACAAAATAAGAACAATAACCTAGTTCATCCTTCAAGGTTTGGAGTCTCTCATTCCTTCAAAAGAACAAGCACATCTATTTGGTGGTTAAGAGTCCCTTGAGCTGAAACCATTCATCATGGTAACTATACTCCATCTGTCTGAAATTTCACTTATCACTAAAGAAATGAGGCTCCTTGTTGGAATTTACAGATTGAACATCCTAAGAAGGGTTCTGGTGCTCTTTAAATGGGGGAGCCAGAAGGTAACAGTAAGATGCTTGGTTGGAACCAGAGGAA
>NW_006797481.1:6256502-6271803 GCF_000442215.2 Lipotes vexillifer | reverse complement strand
CAGCAGGAAACTTGGTTGTCAAGCCTAATCTTAGGGCCACATCAAGAAATAATTATGCTAGAATGAGCTCTGAGATGCAAGCACATCAGCGTGGCTCTTCCTCCGCAAAAAGAGAGATCCTCCCGGCAATTTCACTTACTCTCCTGGACTTCAGCGCTTTGTTTCTATCTGCCTTTCTGGTGCTAGTGTGCCTTGTTCCTAAGGTTTTCCCCCGGCTCACATTCAGCTGTCCTTGCTAAGATCCAGCTGTCAGTGGTTCTCAACTCTGACTGTACGTTAGCAAACTCCCAGAGAAATTTTTTAAAAACTGGGTGTCTGGGCCCTACCCAAGACCTTTTAATTTAGAATCTCTTACTGTGGATCCTGGGCATTGCTTCCCCTCCCTCCCTCCCCCACCTCCTGCTACTTTCTAGGTGATTCTAATGTTCAGCCAGAGCTGAGAACCACACTGATAATTAAAGCTCAAGGGGTGGCCCTTCCCAGGGAGAGTTTGCTTTTCTTGGAGATTTGGAAGACCAGAGAACTGTTAACACCCAGGGGAATATAAAAGCAATATTAACAATAACAGTAATAATAGTAATACTGTTATTAATATGAATAACTAATATTCATTGACGTTAAAATGTGTTAGCCAATTTAATTTTCAACAGCTCTATGAGATAGTTACTATTATTATTAATACACTCATTTTACAGGTGAGGAATCCAAAGCACCTAAAATTTAAATAACTTGCCAAGCAAGTGAGCGCTCAAGCTGGGATCCAAACCCAGTCTAGCATCGGTGCCCATATACTTCACTACTGAGATCACAGAGAGTGGTGATCATATTGCAGACAAACTGCTGGCATTTTGTCTCCTCCTTGTTAGGCCGATCCATTCACACTCCAGTGGGCTACACTTTAAAAGCAGAATTGGCTAATATATATGCAACTTCTCTGATATAATTTGATCTAACCAAGAGACTCCATCCCCTGTTTTTAAAGCGATGTAAATTATTAACCAGCATTCTGAGATTCTTTTTGGAGTCTAATTCATGAAATAAATTCATGGCATAAGTTAGCATCATGCGTTTTCTATAAATTGCTCATCAATCAGTATGTAATATAAGATAAAGCAGTAAGCATTTTCCTCCAAAGAATGGTCTTTCTGTTTGTGACAAATTATTCTTGGCAATGTAATTAGCCGGTTGGGTTATTGAAACAGATGGGAAATGTTTCTTCCAAAATTTTAGAACTGAAATGATTCTTATTCTGTCTTGTGATAAATGTCAATTTAAATAGTTTTCCCTTTATAGGAAAAATTAAGAAAAAAATAATTTAAGAAAGTATCAACTCTGATTGCCAGGGGAAATTTGTTTCTGCAGTAAAACAAGCAAAACAAATCAAATGTAGTCTGAAGTCAAGTTTACGTCTGGAGATTTTTATAAAATTTATTGGAACAGTTCTGGTTACCTTTATTTCTGTTTATTTATTTATTTTTGGTTACCTTTATTTTTAGCAAAACAAAAGATTCTTATTCTTCGTTGAATTTGATCTAACATGTTACTTTTAGACAAGTCCTGACACAGCTCCTACCATGGCTGGAAAATATTCTCTGTGTTGACAAAGAAGCAAAGATCTTAGATACTGAAGCCAAAATGGACCATCAATCAGCTGGGCACTCTTAAACATTCTTTCTAAATTATGTCTAATGCCCTTCACCATTTGCTGACAGCAAATAGAAAACTTAAAGACTATCTGGTAAGTACACTGTGTTTATTAATGCTCTTCAAATACATGATCTTTATTTGCATTTAAAGAATGCTACTTATTCTGGGAATTTTTGTCAAAAATATTATTAGCTATGGCATCAGATGATAGCAATCTAAATAGAATTTATTTAAAAGGACCCTGGAATGACTGAATTCTCACCCATGCAAAATTCTAAGTTTAAATGATTGAAATGTTCTTTCTAACTGCAAGGTAACTGTTGGTCATATAGGAGTTCACATGCTAAATTTTTATTTTTTAAAAATTAATGAATATGAGTTAAAATCCATATTTCACAAGTAAATCACTTTTTTCTTTATTTAGAGAAAAGGCAAGGAACCATCCCCATCTAGCCCCCTAAATCTAAGATTAATACACTGACATTTTGGCCAACATTGAAAACATTCATATTTTTTTCATAAAGAAGAAAAATTTTTCTTCATTATTCCTTTTTTCTTTAAATTTATTTTATTGAAGGATAGTTGATTTAAATGTCATGTTAATTTCTACTGTGCAGCAAAGTGCTTCAGTTATACATACATATACATTTTTTTTCCATATTCTTTTCCATTATGGTTTATCACAGGATACTGAATATAGTTCCCTGTGCTATACAGTAGGACCTTGTTGTTTATCCATTCTACATATACCAGTTTGCATCTGCTAATCCCAAACTCCTAATCCATCCTTTCCCAACTCCCCCCCAACCCTTGGCAACCACAAGACTGTTCTCTATGTCTGTGAGTCTGTTTCTGTTTCATAGATAAGTTCATTTGTGTCATATTTTAGATTCCACACATGAGTGCTATCAATGACATTTGTCTTTCTCTTTTTGACCTACTTCACTTAGTAGGATAATCTCTAGGTCTATCAACTAGGATAATCTCTAGGTCTATCAATGTTGCTGCAAATGGTGTAATTTCATTCTTTTTATGGCTGAGTAGTGTTCCATTGTATATGTATACCACATCTTCTTCTAAATGCTCTTCTGTCGATGAACATTTAGGCTCTTTCTATGTCTTGGCTATTGTTAATAGTGCTGCAATGAACATTGGGGAGCACGTACCTTTTTGAATTACCATTTTCTCCAGACATAAGCCCAGGAGTGGGATTGCCCAATCATATCTTCATTATTTCTTTGTGTGTGTGTTGCTTTTTTTTTTTTTAATTTTTTTTTTCTTTTACAAATTTATTTATTTATTTTTGGCCGAGTTGGGTCTTTGCTGCTGCACGCGGGCTTTCTCTAGTTGCGGCGAGTCGGGGCTACTCTTCATTGCGGTGTGTGGGCTTCTCATTGCACTGGCTATTCTTGTTGTGGAGCACGGGCTCTAGGTGTGCGGGCTTCAGTGGTTGTGGCTCGCGGGCTCTAGAGCGCAGGCTCAGTAGTTGTGGCGCATGGGCTCAGTTGCTCCACAGCATGTGGGATCTTCGCGGACCAGGGCTCGAACCCGTGTCCCCTGCATTGGCAGGCAGATTCTTAACCACTGCGCCACCAGGGAAGCCCTTTCATTATTTCTTATTCTCGGCATATAGCAGATTTTTATTTGTCTTTTAAAACAGGAAAAAATAGACAAACACAGTCTTAAATTATTATTATTATTATTTATTATTATTGTCATCAATAGTAAAGATGAGAGTAGGAGCACTTTGGAGGACTAAAACCTGTTATCACGAAGAGTTAGAGTTAGTATACAGAGGCACAGATGGAGGGAGCATTCAGAAAGCTGCCTGGGATAGACATTTAAATCTAGGCTCAAGAGCAAACAGGTCAATTTTCTTTGACAGAAAAATCTTTGCCACAGATCCTAGGTAGTTACATTGGTGGAACATTCCCAAGATGTTGGAATTTGTGGGATTTCAGGTTGAGAGGTAGGTAGGGTCTCAGCAAGCTCAGCTATACATGACCTTGGCACTGAATGTGAAATACAAATGTTCTGTGAGCCAACTGGACATTGCAGTTATCCTGTCTATCAGGTGACCACAACTTAGGATGAGCTGGTTTAGTCTGGTTAGGCCTTATCTCAGCAGGACAAGATAGGTGGCACTTAAGCCCACGTAAATGCCAGAACCCAAAGATCACTGCTGGGACACTGCTTTCTAAATTAACTTATGTAACCTTCCTAGGATGAGGATGAAGCTGCTCAAGCACTTTCTGTCTAGCATCGGGGGGCAGGGCTGAGTCCATGGCAGGGAAATTCAGGCCTAGAAGATGGATCGAGGCATGGGGGCTACATAAATGATGAGTATATTCCATGAATGAAGGGGCATTGGAGTGGTTCCACGTACAGGACATGTTTATAAATCATATTAAACTGTTTTGCTTTCTGGTAGCCCACTGAGGATGAAAACATAGACTCAGTGACTTTACAGAACAATAGAAAATTGAACCAGGTCTGAAAATGGCCCAGATAGCTCTGCACCAGTGCTGGGCACCATGGTGAGGACTCGATGTATTCTGCTCGCACAGAATTAAGACAGTTCAGTGTTTGGTGAGACAACCTTAGAAGGTGGCAAGATACCTGTCCTGGGAGTTGCAGCCTGGAAGTGGCCGGCAGGGGCAGCGGGGGCCAGCCCTCCCTCTGCTCCCCGCCAGTGCTCACACCATCATGGCCCTTGATGGGAGACTTTTCCTAAAAGAGTGCCTCAGAGCCTTCCTTACACCCTCCTCCCTGATTCTTACACCTCTTTTTCTAGATTTTGTCACATTGGTATGTATCAGTAACGAGAAGTACTTATCAGACAAGCTGGCAGACCTGTATCTATTCACCTCCCTATTTTTCCTGTAATTTTTTCTCTTGTGCCCATCACTCCACTCCTTCCCTCTTGTCTCTGGTGTCTTACCCTGGAGGCAAATTGGAAATGGGGCTGCTCTAAGAACGAAGGACTAAAGGAATAATAAGTCTTCTATTTACTGACAAGCTTTCCCTTTTATTTCTAGGTCAGTGTCTATGTAATAGGAATTATTGGAATGTTAAAAGAAAAGAATGAATACATATTAAGTGCCTACTGATAGATAGGGGTTAATACTAGTTTGATGACATTATGGCCTCGGATCCGGGAATGCTAAAATCCTACCTTAACCTACAGCCACCCCTCTGCCTTGAAGTTCCTGAGGTGTGATAGATATATGTACAAGGACTAATGGACAGTAGATCAAAGTGCCACTTTGTTATTATTGGGGTTTGTGCCCCACATATCAGTGCAGAACTTGCTGGTAAAATGGACTGGATTACAGGGCTTAGAGACAAGACCTAAGGGGGTGGCATGAGAGGTAGAGAAGGAAATCTCTCTTTCCTTCTAAGCCCAAATCTAAATCTTACAGCCACTCCACTGAGATAAAAAATGAGAGAATCCAAGCACACTTGGTCAGAGAGGAGAGGGAGATGATGACTTCTTCTTGTGGGGAGGAACGAGGCCATCTTCCTGTTGCTCTAGCTATCTGATCACATGAAGCAGGAAAAAAGAAAACAAAACAAAAAACTGCCGCATCCACATATGCAGTTTTTTTTTTACACACAGTGATCCTGAACACTAGTATAAATAATCCATCAGTGTCCTGGAATCTGACCAATCAGATTACAATTCCTGATTTTTTAAAAGGGAGTCGGGAAGTGTGTCGAATCCCCAGGAGTCTACACTTACTGTGTTCATATTCTACACATATTATTTTCTATAATCTTTGGACCACTTCTCCATTTATTTTCACTCTTGGGTGATCTCATTCAGTGTCATCTTTTAAAAAACTTTAAATGTAAATACTATACTATATACTATGCTGTATATGTATTTAATAATGGATATATACTATATCTCTATACTTATAGTTCTCAAATGTATATCTTCATTCCTGATCATTCTCCTAAATTCCAACCTCTAGTATCCAGCTGCCTGTTCAATAATCTTCACTTGGATATCTAACAGGCATCTCAAACTTGTCATGTCCAGAAGTGAAGTTCTAATCTTTCCTCCCAAACCTGCCTTTCCCACAGTTTTCCTCATCTCAGTAAATGGAAATTCCATCCTTCCAGGGTTGCTCAGAAACCTTGGAGTTACTCTTGACTCCTCTCTTTCTCGAGCCCGGCATTCCATCCTTTAGCATACTGTGAAGCCTCTAACTTCAAAACATATCCAGAATTTGGCCACTTTTCTCCACCTCTGCTGTCACCATTTTGGTCCGTCATCTCTTACCTGGATTACTGTAATAGTCTCCTTAATTTACCTTTCCTCTTCCATCCTTGTGCCCCCTACAGTATAATCTTAATGAAGCAGGTTGAATGGCTGCCTAAAACACTTTAAAATCCTAAACCAGGTCATGTTACAGGTTTATTAAAAACCTCCCAGTGGCTTCTCATGAAAGTCAAAGTCCCTACATTTGGTCTATAAGACCCTATGTCATCTGCCCACACCCTCCACCCTTCTGATCTCATCTCCTGCTGTGCTGTCTCTCAACTCACTCTGCTCCAGGGACTCTGGCCTTCTCCTCAAACATGCCACACACAGTCCTGCCTCAGAGTGTTGTCATTTGCTGTATTTTCATCTGGGACCCTCTTCTTCTAACTGTCTGCTTCAGTCACCCCTGCTCAAATGTCACTTTATCGGGGGGCACTTCCCTGACGACTCTATTTAAAATCACGACTCTATTTAAAATCTCTCCTGCTCCTGCCCTCTCCGTTGCCCTTTCTTGACTTCTTTTTCTTGTTAGCACTCTGTTTGTCTTACTTGTTTGTTATCTTCTCCCATTAGAGCAGGGAAGTAAGAGTGGAGAAAATTGAAGTTCAGATTCATTAACTTGGTCCGTTTATGTACCTAGGGGAACACAGGTCTTCTAGTCCCAAATCTTTCCCAATACACCATGCTACTGGCTATAAGGATTCGTGCTGTTGTTGAGCAAAACATACTCCATAAGGTTTAAATGCTAATATATGTAGTAAATCTACAAAACATACCAGCAAAGAGTACACTTCTAGGAAAGAGTATATTTTCAGCTTCCCAGGGCTCACTTTTCTCCTTTTATTGAGTTATAACATACATACAGTTTAGTGCTCAAATATTAAATATATATAGCTCAATGAATTTGTACATTTGTATGCTTCTGTGTAACCCCCACTCAGACCAAATTATAGAATATTTCCAGCACTTGGTAATCCCCCCCTGAGGTTACAATGATTTTGATGTCTGTATATACACGCATCAGTTTTGCCCATTCTTTAACTTTATTTGAAAGGAATAATACCTTATGTAGTTGGCTGTGCCTGGCTTCTTTTGCTCAATATTGTATCTGTGAGAGTCAGCCATGGTGTTTCATATATCTGTAGTTCTTTTTTTTCTTTGCTTTATAATGTTCCATGACATGATCATGTTCCATGATTAATCATGTTCCATGATTAATAAATGTATATGTGTGTATATGTATGTATGCACGTAAGTAGGTAGGTATTTAAACTACTGTTGTATCACCTTACACTCTCATCAGCAATGTATGAAATTCTGGTTGCTCCACATCCTTGTTGAAAATGTTATAAACCAATAAATGGTTTTTTGTTTTTTTTTTTTTTTGCCGTATGTGGGCCTCTCACTGTTGTGGCCTCTCCCATTGTGGAGCACAGGCTCCGGACGAGCAGGCTCAACGGCCATGGCTCACGGGCCCAGCCGCTCCACGGCATGTGGGATCCTCCCAGACCGGGGCACGAACCCGTATCCCCTGCATCGGCAGGCGGACTCCCAACCACTGCGCCACCAGGGAAGCCCGGTCTTTTTAATTTTAGCTATTTTGATCATTGAGTTGTGGTATCTTATTGT
Organism: Lipotes vexillifer; assembly: GCF_000442215.2. Taxonomy (NCBI): domain Eukaryota; kingdom Metazoa; phylum Chordata; class Mammalia; order Artiodactyla; family Lipotidae; genus Lipotes; species Lipotes vexillifer. The sequence goes on along the minus strand of NW_006797481.1, from coordinate 6,264,257 downwards.
GGTTTTAATTTGCATTTCCCTGATCACTATTGATGTTAGGCATTTTTTCATGTATTTATTGGCCATTTGGATACTCTCATTTATGAACTATCTATTCAAGTTTTTGCCCACTTTTTAATTGGATTGTTTATGTTTCCAATGCTCACTTCTAAGTTTAATATATTTATTAATAATCTGGAGGAGAGAATAAATTAAAGTATAGATTATAGAGTCATTCACTTATTCACTTAGTTTTACAGCTATTAATCAAGTACCAACTATTTTCCAGCACTGGAACAATGCAGTCTCTTCCTCCGGTAGGCTCACTGTCTATAAAGGAGACTATATAACATGAAATGATGTAGGTGTTATCGTAGAGGTATGTAGAAGACATCATGGGAGTTCAGAGTGGGAGCACAAGGCAAGGACAGGTGACATAAACTGGAAAAAGTGCTTGTAATGGAAGGTGACTTGAGCTAAAATTTGGATCAGAGTGATACTCATAGTTAGGCTCTTGGGATTTCTAGGATAAGAAACTCACTCAAGCCAGCTCAAGTAATGGAGTTATTGGATAAATATGTATACAAGGTAGAATCTCATGAAAATCCATGAATGGGAGCCATGGAAATGGGAACTCAGTGGCCATTTTGAATCCAAGGCAGCTCTAGAATTCTCAGCAGCAGGAATTCATGGTTCATCACTCTACTGCTTAGCTAGCAATACGATTCAACAACTCTCCATGTGTCTGATTCTTTGTCTAATTACTAATAGAGAAACATCTCCTTATCGTCTACTTTATCATTTCTCTATGTCAGAGTTGCTACTTATCTATAATTTCTTCTTTCTCATAATTTCTACCTTCTCATATCTTGAGTTACACCCTTTTTGCCCCTCCTCTACCCAATGGTCTCTCTGCCTTTTTCTGCACAAATTTTCAACCTGAGTTGCTGCTTTCAATTACTTAATTCTTTCTATATCTCCTAATTCAAATTCTCAGTTGTGAGAATTTGATTGATCCAGTTCATTTCTGTTTGATTAGTGCTTTTGTGTCAGGTTACCTTGTAAAACTGCTGGTGAGCCTAAAGACTGGCCGCCCCCAGGTTGGCGCATGCATCTGTGCTAATTATCAGTATTTAAGGAGAGCAGAATCATGTGTACAAAACATGGCTGCCTAAGTAGGCTTTATCAGTGGAGGATATGGGAAGGACAGTTTTCCTCAAAAGAAGTTGAGGGCTTATCTCTAATCATAATTATCTAGTGCAGATGGGAAAGGAATAGTGGATTACTCAAAACCCACAATCATGGAAATCTAGAAGTACCTAGATATTTTACTTAACTAAGTAAATGATCACACCAAAGATGGAAATTAACTTGAGATTCTTTGATTCTAATACATCTCAGAAAGGAATAATTTAAATAATATCCTCATGGGTATTGAATTTGTTCTAACCCTGTTGGAAAAGCATGCAGTCATCATCAAGAATAGTCAAAGAATACATTTTAAAGAGTAGTGGTAAGGACTTCCCTGGTGGTGCAGTGGTTAAGAATCCGCCTACCAATGCAGGGGACATGGGTTCGAACCCTGGTCTGGGACGATCCCACGTGCTGGGGAGCAACTAAGCCCACACGCCACAACTACTGAGTCTGCGCTCCAGAGCCCGCGAGCCACACCTACTGAGCCTGCGTGCTGCAACTACTGAAGCCCGGGCGCCTAGAGCACGTGCTCCACAACAAGAGAAGCCACCACAATGAGAAGCACGCACACCGCTATGAAGAGTAGCCCCCACTAGAAAGCCTGTGAGCCGGGAGAGGCCACGGCAGTGGGGGGCCCCCCAAACCCAAAAAAAAAAAAAAAAAAAAAAAAAAAAAAAGAGTAGTGGTAGTCAGATAAGTAATAAGAAGCTATTCTAGTTAAAAAGGGTTATAGGAAATATTGTACTAAATTTATGTTCATTTTACAAAATGCACATCGTAATTTTGAATGGTCTGTTTCAGTTTCTCTTCTTTATCTCAAAAATGACTGAGATAGATAAGAAATAAATTAGACAAGGTCAGCTAAAATAATTACAGCACATATAGCAAGACAGAACCCGGAGATGAATGGCTAGGACTTTTTCGTTACGGGAGATATGGTAGAAATCTGATAAGAGCTGTAAAATGATAAATGTTAAAGAGAAGGATAATTGAACATTTTTATTTATATTTTCCAATAATTAAGAACTAAAAGGACACTTGATAAAATGAAAAAGCAGAAAAATTTTAAACTAATAAAAGAGTCTATTTTTAATTTAACAATTAACTTTAGGAATTTAATCATGGGATAGTTGCTGCAGGTAGTTTGGGATGATTTAGAAAGATCAAGCGTTCATGTGAATGAGGATAGTGTTTGCAGCCACAGAGTTAGAATAAAAATCATGAGCACTAGAAAGTCCTGAGGCTTTAGGGCATATACACTGATCATAAGCCAGAGGAAATGTTCCACCTGATGTAATATTGTCCACCCACTGGGACTGTCGGGCATCTACAAGCCTTCTGAGAATGTGCTGGGGTGCTGGCACTGGCTTTTTCAGTGGTTTCCCTTGAGTTATTGCACACTTAAAGGCATCATACCAACACAGTATTGCTGCTTTGCTATTTATTCCTACATATTTTTGGTGTCTGGCTAGCTCAGAATGCCCATATTTTTTTCTTATTACTGAGGTTGATTTTTTTCTTATTTTGAGTGATCATTTCCAGTTTCATCCTTTCCAGTCTTTCTCTAATAAGTATTTCGTTTTGACTAGTCTGCATGTTTAAAAGAAGATCAGTTGAGCCAAGAATCTGTCGACAATGATGTTATTATTTATGCAGAGGAGACTTGGGGTAATCTTAGAGATTGACATTTCCTTAAGCATCCTCCTAGCCGTTAAAAATAGTCAGGATTTTTGCTGATGATTCCTACCAGAATCGAGCTTGCGGAGGGTGTTTCCAAGTGAATACCTAACCTCTTATTCTGATTCTTTCTTTAAATTCATTCATTGCGTAGTCAGAGATGCCAAAATCCTACTGCTAGTCCGATCTCCACCTAAAGTAGGTAGCTACTCACCATGAGGTACATGTCAAATTTTTCACCAGGTGCCACTGTCTAAAATCCCACCATTACTATTTAAAATTCTTTTGTGTCTGTTCTCTTGTTGGACTTCTTTTATTATTATTGGCTCCGCCACACAGCTTGTGGGATCTTAGTTCCCCGACCAGGGATCGAACTCGTGCCCCCTGCAATGGAAGTGTGGAGTCCTAACCACTGGACCACCAGCGAATTCCGTGGACTTCTTTTAAAACATAGAAACATTCCTTCCATTGACACCATATTATACTAAATCACTGAAGGGTGTTACTGGCATCTCAGATTCATTTTCTTTCGAACAGGCCAGGTAGTAGTCAAAGAATGTTCACATTACATACGTGTGTGCTGTGTGTTCTGGGTAGCGGGGAGGGGTAGATGGGGAGGTGATACATCTTTATACTTTTCTTATATTCCTTATGAAAACTATTCTCAGGAATAGGTACAAAGTCATTCATACTCACATGTTATTGACTGGTACAAACTAAGCACATTAGCCCTTCGAAGGTGTTTGCAATAGAGCAAGTGCCCCAAAAACCTTAAGCTAAAAGACAAAAGCGTTGAACTTGAGTTCCAAGTTTTAGCTATAGTGTGGGGATAGTGTGTTTTGTTCTTTGGGCCTTTCCAGTGGTCACTGCAGTCACCCATACGTGTGGCTCCTTATCTCACCTCGGCATAAGGCAATGCGCTGGGCTGCTGCAACGGGGGATCAAGATGCTGAGGAATTACTGAGCTTGCTTCATGGCTCTTTAGTGCCACATGGCCCCAGTAGGTCCCAGTGCAGTGTTCTCCCAGAAAGAATAAAAGGAGGCACAAATAGGGCTTCACAGTTTTTCAGAAACTTTGACATTTTATGTCATTTGGAATTTTGATTCTCCCAATAACATTAAGGGAGGGCTAATATTTTTTGCTGTTTTACAAATGTAAGAACCAAGAGTGAGTGAGGCACATACTGTTTAGCTGTAGAGTTTGGGTCTAGTGGCTCTTTGTCTAGTCCTCTTGGCACTATCTTGTGCTACCTCCGTAAACTAAAGGACTGTGTCCAGTGATGAAGAGCATGGCCATAAAGCAGGTTCGAAAATGTTACCAAGTGGTTTAGATAATTTAATAAATACAACTCTTGCACATGCTTCCTAGTTGTGGATATAACATTTTCTCTGTTTACTGTAGAAGCAATTATCTTAGAAAAATATACGTCCTCTTCATGTGCAGAAAGACTTTCTGACTACATTCTAATTTAAAAATAGAAAACTTGGGGTTTTTGCTTAAAATCAGCAATGTTCATGTTGACCTTTTTTTTCGTTTAATTTTAAATTTCACATCAGCTTTGCAGAGGGATACGGGTGAGGGACTTACAATAAGAAGAATCATAAGGCTGGTTTTAATTTACTTGTGTACATTTTCAAAATTACTGTGCCTGGAGTCGTCCAAGACTGATGTTTTTAATAAGTAGAATGTCGTGTTATCAGGATTTGTGGGGCCTGGCTATCATTTGTCGGATATTTTTCTTTTTTTATATGTGTGCTGTTTTGTGGTTCTTCTCTGTGTCTGAGCTCTGTTCAAGGAAACCTTGCTGCACCCTGATGGCTTAGTCTCTCCTGATTAGAGAGTCCATAATTCTCTTTCATGTTCTTTTCCACTAAACATAAACATATTTTCCTAGGTCAGGACCCCAAGCAGCTTTCTAAAAGCTAGTATGTTATTGTTCATATGAATTGTTTATTTCGCTTGGGAGTTTTTGTTTTTTAAGTACTTCCTGTTTTTCTTACTGTGACTCACTTTTTCTTAAAACAGAGGGAACATGAAGCAAACCTCAACTCAACTGAGGTTTATAGAAATTCTACCTATTTTATCTACATATGGGCAGTGTCTTAAAAGTGTGTAGCAGTTATTGGGTTTTCTCACAACTAAAGCAGTTCTTTCTATTGCTCAAAATTATAAGTACCTTTGTGTTCAATGACACTATTTTTTCAGTGTATGACCTTTCTTAAAGTTGGTTTATTTGGAAGTAAGGTGATACAGCATAATGCAGTGATAACTAATGAGTCATCTGGAGAAATTAGAATTATCTATTGGGGAAAAATTATGACTTCTGGAAACAAAAGAGTACAATAATTCCTTTTTTGTTACCTGATTCAAATTGAAATTTTGTACATTTCTATTGACAGAACTTATTTTTTTTTTTTTTTTTTTTTTTTCTTGCGTTATGCGGGCCTCTCACTGTTGTGGCCTCTCCCATTTGCGGAGCACAGGCTCCGGACGCGCAGGCTCAGCGGCCATGGCTCACGGGCCCAGCCGCTCCGCGGCATGTGGGATCTCCCCGAACCGGGGCACGAACCCGCGTCTCCTGCATCGGCAGGCGGACTCTCAAGCACTGCGCCACCAGGGAAGCCCTGAATTTTTTTTAAAAAAGGGTTTTGTTCTCCTTTTGCAAGAAGGAAAGTACTAGCAAATGACATCCTGGGGATGGAATAGAGAAAAGGTCCCTGACATTTTTATCTCCCCCATGCCTTAATTCCTTTCAGCACTGTCCCAACAAGAAGATAGGGAGGCCTATTAGATGTCTTGGAATACTTTGGAGATTTCTAAATTTAGTCACCCTTTCTTGACATTTTTTGTCAATCACTGGGCCATGCCCTTTCCTCCTTTGTTTCCTTCTCTGTTTCTCCTTCTCCCATTCAGTAAGTCAAATTCTTTTTTATTTTTTTAATACATTTATTATTTTTTTCATTTTTGGCTGCGTCGGGTCTTCGTTGCTGCGCACGGGCTTTCTCTAGTTGCAGCGAGTGGGGGCTACTCTTCACTGTGGTGCGCAGGCTTCTCATTGTGGTGGCTTCTCTTGTTGCGGAGCATGGGCTCTAGGCGCTTGGGCTTCAGTAGTTGCGGCACGTGGGCTAAGTAGCTGTGGCTCATGGACTTAGTTGCTCTGTGGCATGTGGGATTTTCCCAACCAGGGATCGAACCAGTGTCCCCTGCATTGGCAGGCAGATTCTTAACCACTGCACCACCAAGGAAGTCCCCATTATGTCAAATTCTTATACCTTCATTTTCAAGAGAAATTTTGTTGCTGACTTGGCTTATTCTGTTTGTCTTTTTTTTAAGTATGTCTATTTCCTCTCTGCCTTTTCTCTCCATAGTTAGGCAGGAACTTTAGTTGGCCAGTTAATTGATATTAATTGATAATCTGTATGTTGCAGACTCTGACCTGGGCTTTCAATGTCTGCCTTTAGGTCTGCTGGCAACTTTTCACTCTGTTCCAAGTGTTTGTTACAGGGTTCATTCTTTGACGGTCTGTTCTTTGGTTTAGTTTTGCCTCTGCTGTCGCTAACTTATTATGGATGTTGGGCAAGTCACTTAACTTTATTGAGCCTTGGAACGCCTTTCTGGAGCTAGGTATGGGTGACCAACCTGAAAATTTCTCCTATTAGCCTGAATTGTTAAGGTATAGGACAAAGAAAACTGGACTGCATTTCAGGAGAACTAGGGTTTTAGACTTAGCTCTGCCACTGTGTGAGTTTGCATAAAACTTCACTTTTCTGGGGCCCAGCATCTCATCTGCAAAATGAAGATCTTGGACTAGATTCATCTTTAAAATAACACAGTTTTCTTATAGCTCTGCCTCATTCTTTGTGTTTTTGTATTGACCAAATCTCTTTCAATAATCCTTTCCATCGCATGGGATTAGGATTAATTCTGTTCCTAAGAGTAATTTTTGAACATTAAATGTCAGTATTATTAATATATCTTAATATATTATAATACAAAATATAGTATATACTATGTTAATATACAGTATTAATTTGTATAATACTTTACCATTTAGTAGGCTCTTTCATATACTATTCTGTTTGGTCCCTCATCTCAGCTCTGAAATGGGCATTGACAGGTAGTTTGATTATACCCATCTTATAGGAGAGAAAACTGAATCACAGAAGTTAATGGATCATGAAAGGGTAACCAATACACAGCTGGAAGAATTAGAAATCAAACTCGAGTGTCTATGAGTCTTAGGCCCCATGCCACCTTTTTAATTTTCTTAGGGATGCATATTTTTGTTTATTTATTATTTCTGTATATTTTAGAAGTAATTTTTTTTTTTTTTTTGCGGTACGCGGGCCTCTCGCTGCTGTGGCCTCTCCCGTTGCGGAGCCCAGGCTCCGGACGCGCAGACTCAGCGGCATCGGCTCACGGGCCCAGCCGCCCCGCGGCATGTGGGATCTTCCCGGACCAGGGCACGAACCCGTGTCTCCTGCATCGGCAGGCGGACTCCCAACCACTGCGCCACCAGGGAAGCCCTAATTTTTGGGAGCTTCCCGGACCAGGGCACGAACCCGTGTCTCCTGCATCGGCAGGCGGACTCCCAACCACTGCGCCACCAGGGAAGCCCTAATTTTTAATCAAAGAGTACTGAAAGCTTTATAATAAAATGCTGCATCTCCTTCTCCTCTTCCCTATCCCCTGAGGGAAAGCAGCTTTCAACTTTTCTTCAGTGTAGTATACTTATACTGCTATTTCTGGATTTATCAGTTTTGGATTTGCAATTACTTCTTATTAAGGAATTAAGATTTAGCACTATCCTTCTTTATTCCCTCCCATCTTTTTAATAGAGACATTTTATATATTTTTGGTTAAATAAATAGCTAGCATTTATTACGACTATGTAATTATCGTTT
>NW_006797481.1:6254258-6256488 GCF_000442215.2 Lipotes vexillifer | reverse complement strand
TGCTGAACAGTCTTGTATAGGTTTCCTTCCTTTCTTTCTCTTCCTCCCTCCCTCCCTTCCTTTCTTCTAGGCAACAATCACTTCATTTTGTTCATTTACTCAGGTCTCTGTGGGCTTATTCCGTTTTCTACCCAAATACTCCAAGATCTGTCACATATTGTTAATATTTTTTCCAAAATCTCCAACAGTTTCAAGCACTCATATCCATTACTTTCCTAGATACCACCCTCCCCAGCCTCTGTTTCCAGGTTGGACTGGCTGCTGGGGCACAGCTGTCCATCATTCTAGGATATCCCTTCACAGTTCTCTTATGTTCAGCCTCTTGTCCCTTTGTTTCATTCTCCAGGAGCTTCCTAAAGAAGGGTCCCTTAGGAGACAAAATTTATGAAGGTTTGTATGTCTGAAAATGTCTTTATCCTCACACTTGAGGATACCATTGCATTTGCCTGTCTCCTTCCTCCCTCTCCTCCTGCCCCCAATATGTGAGTCTTGTTAAACTCAGTGTTTTAGGCATCTGGAGGCTCGGTCTAGTTCTGGGAAATATTCTTATGTTGAATAAATTAATCTAGACATTTTTTTTCTGCTCCTACATAGGAGTTGTGCATTAATGTACTATCACATTAATAAATGTACTCATATGATAAATACTTAATTTATAATCATACATAATCTTAACAAAGCTTCTAATTTTCTTAGTTTTTCCCTTCTCCATAAGTGGAGACACCTTCTTTGTCTTGTATTCTAATTTCTAGATGATTTCCTACACTTTACCTTCCAAACTTTCTATTGCATTTTAATTTTGGCTGTCCTATTTTTTATTTTTCTATTTCCTGAGTGTCCTTTTATATTTTTAAAGAGTATCCAGTACTTGTTTCATGGTTGCAAAACCTTCCCTTATTACTTTGACTACGTTTTCTCTAATTTCCTTTTCTCTGTTTTGGTTTCTGTATTTTATGTCTAATGAACTTTTGCTGTCTATAGTTAAGAGGGAGTCATGAAAAAAATTATTGAGTGGGGCTTATTGACTAGCAGGCTTCATTGTAGGGTGATCCATTTGGCTTCAGTCGTTGTAGGTTTGTCATTTGGTTGGGAGACCCTGAATGACAGTATCTTTCCTCTTGGACTATTCAATTTTTGCAGATAGGTATCAGGTTTCTGCCTGGGGTTATTCAGTTGGCTATAGTGTTCTGGGAACAGGTAGGCAAAGGAGGCAGCAAAATGATACCATTCAATATATAGATTTTCACTTAATCGCTCCACTTTCAGCTGTGTACCTCACTCCCTCCTTCTATAATCCCTGGTGCCCCAAGTCTGGAAACTCTCTGATTCAATTTCTCAAGAGATTTAACTTCCTGTCAGAGTTGGGTCTGGGTTAGTTTTAGCTGCTTAGGGTGAGGAAGGGTACTGTGGGTCCTTATATTGCCCTCATCCATTCCCCCAGTTTTCATCCTAAAGCCCCATTTTTACTTTCCGTGGTAACTCTTGCTTCTGAATCCTGAGGCTTTCCTGGGCTCTTCAGGAGAAACAGGCTTGTTCCTTATTATAATTCATCTTTGCAGGCATGTACCAGTTCTCCATTCACTTTCCTCCTTCCAATGAATTGACTCTTCAAAATACATTGATATCGTTCATCTACTAGTTGGTTATGTTCTCATTTTCTTTCTCATTGTGAGTTTATACCTTTAAAAAATAAAAAAACATTTTCTGCCATATTGGTAGAGTTCAGAGCAGAGGTAAATACACATACTTAGTCCACTATGCTTAATAGGAAGTCCTAGCCCATAATTTTATTGAATTAAGTTTCACAAAAGACAAATTTTTGCAGTTGACTGCTGCAATCAACTTTTTTTGGTAGCAAGTCTGAATATTTAGGATAAAAAGTTTAGTTTTTAAATTTTATTTCCCAGTTAAAAAAAAATGTATTAGCCCAGCATAGTAAATTTAGAATCTTTGGATTTATTCCCTTGGATTTACTTATGACAATATGTTTGAAATGTGTTAAGTTGAAAAATTGGCAGGATCAGACTGTACGTGTGTATTTGCAAGTGTGACAGCAAGAGAAACTGATAGAATAAAAGAATGAATCCAAGCGAAAGCAGAGTGTTAGATTTTGGTGGTACGGGGAGGGGGGTTTCAGGTCAAAGTCATATCAACATTTTCAATATGATCAATAATGTTTTAATGAGTACCTAAAGGTGATTTTTTTTTTTTTTTTTTTTTTTTTTTTTTT
>NW_006797481.1:6198474-6253942 GCF_000442215.2 Lipotes vexillifer | reverse complement strand
GTTTTTTTTTTTTTTTTTTTTTTTTTTTTTTTTTACTGTCTAATCTCACAGACCATTAATGCTCTATCAGTGTCTTAAGAATACTGCCCCAATTGCACTAAGGGTCCCTTTGAATGAATACATTTCTGGCTCTTGGGGCCAGGCTATCTACAGCTCTCATTACCTTAGCTGCTTTCAGAAGCCTCCTATGAGGCAAATGATGAATAATAACCAGAGTAGAGATCATTCTTCAGTCAAGCAACTGAGAAGGGGCTCCTTTGGTTCATTAGCCCAAATAGGATCTTTTACTTTGTGAATGGCAATCAACAGAGCAGTGGATCTATCATTTTTCTAGTTCTTTAAAAAAAAAAAAATTTGCATTTCCTTCAATTTGGCAACGTGAAGTCTTAGGTTTTTGCCTTTTATAGTACCATTGTTAGATGGTATGAATGGAAATGAAACACACTCCCCCAAATATCTAAAGGTCCTGATATAAGGCTAATTGTTGAGAAAATATACTTATCTTTCCCCTTGGAGCAATTTTAATAGATAATTCCAATCTTAACAGTTTCATCCCACTTCAGTAAAACTGACTTTTCCCCTACTACCTCTTTGGAGTAAATTTTCATCTTTCTGCTAGATTTATAACTGCTATTACCAATACTATGTGTTATTGTCGTGTTGTGTAGCACAGCTAGGATGCTGACTCTCCTTCTTTGGAAAAAAGATAACATGACGTTGGAGTTTTAAAATTTCTTGATCAAAGAAAATACTGAAACATCAGTCAAGAGTCTGGGCAAGCTTTATCACTATTTTGTGCAACCATTGTAAATCATTTAAGTTTTCTGTGTCTACATCTGTAAAATATGTGCCACTCAGCTGTACAAGGAACTCCCAATCTAGTGAGCCTAATAAAAGATAAGCTTATCCAGGGGTAGAAATTATGTTTTATTCATCTTTGTTTTCTCCTGCTTAAATTCATAAGTTACTCAGTAAATGCTGACTGAAAGAGTTTGAAAGAAAAACAGGATATAGGGCAAGTGCAAATCCTGTGAGATCCTTATGAGAATAATTTTATATAAATTTAATATATTCAGCTTGATTCTAAAGGCAATGTTGAGAGGAGGCCTGTGGGGCTGTATGTTCTTCAGTGTAACCTAAAGTACTGAGCTGATTATAGTGGTTAGAAGATTAAAAGATATATATTTTTAATGGGCAAACCCTTTGCTTAAATATAGCCTACCGTCAGTATGTGGCTGAGCAGTGATCTCTCTTGTTAAAGTGGCTCCTGTGTATCGAGTTACCTTCACACTCAGTGATGGTTTTAAGAGCTTGGCCACCTTCCACATGTCTGAAAGCAACTCTACATTAGATGTGAGAAAGATGTGGCTGACTTTAAACTTTGGTTGGCGTGAGAAGAATGGAGAAGGCAACAGGGCTTGTTCATGCATGGTTAATACTAGAAAGAGTTCCGGATTTTACAGTCATGGAAATTAAAATGTGTGATCCAGAACAATTTCCTCCTTTTAATTATTTTTCCAAAATGTTCTTCTCTCCTTCTCCCCCATCCCAAGCAGTCTCTAAGGGGCATATGATATCGAAAAGATGTGAAAAGAAGAAGCTGTCCTTTTTAGGTTTGAGACTGACATTTCTGGTACTGATATTTTGGGGGAATTGTGATTTGTTTGTTCCATAAATGAAAATCATGATTTTCCTTTTTCTTTTTTACTTCTTTCTGTCTTCATCTGTAAAATGGGGTTAATGGAGGATTTCATCTGCAAAGTGGGGATAACAGATTAAAAGAGATGACATGGGTACATTATGCCCCAAATATACATGAGTTGAATCTTAATAATAATATTATGACTGTGTGGTTACAACAAAAACTTTTTCTCCTTTTGCTGTCAGAAATGCTTTTGGTAGATTTCAAATTCTTTTTCATACTGCCTGCTCTTCTTTTGTGGGGATCCAATAATATTGCTGTGACTCGAGTGTACGGGGCTGCAATTTGTGTTCGGCTTCCTTTCTCAAGGGTTCAAACAGCCTATTTAGTGAAGGCACAAAAGTACAAAGCAAAAATTTCAGCATATGCCATCAAATCTTGGAAAGTCATCTAAAGGAGGAAAGCTTGCTACCGAGGAAGGAAAAACGGCTCTTTTCTGGGCATCATTTCTGCTCTTCTGAAAAAAGCCTCAATGTTGCAGTATTTTTCAAGGCAGAATATTGTCCCAGATGGAGGAGGAAACACTGACAAGCAGTAAAGGAGATACCTGGGGTTCCGAGGCAGCGTCGGAGAGGGGCGGCGCGCCCGGGGCTCAGAACCTCGCAGCTCTTTGTTGGGAGCGGGGGAGTCACTATTTCCGCGCAAGAAATGCCCCCACCCCCGGGAGCGGCCCCTCTGCGGAACCGGCTCCGCGACCCCAGCAGGCCCTAGCCCCCGCCCCTCTCCGTTCTTGCGGACCCCACAAAGTGGTCGGAGTGCGGTGCCTTTAAGACTTTTGCCTGCTGCACATGCTCAGCTCTTTGTGTGTTGTTGGAGTTTTTCTCTTTTCAGAAAAAAAGAAATAGGCTGGAGGATGGGACGGAGGAAGCGGGGAGCGCTGGGGGAAAAGTGCTGCACTTTTGCAGCTGTAGACAGCGGACGGGAAGGGCTTATTTTCTGCTGAAGCTGCGAAGCCGGTCCCGATCTGATCTTTCGTCTAGGGGGGAGGGCTCAGGAGGCGCGCGGTGCGAGCGGGGCCGACTTCCCAGGCACGCCGAGGGGAAGGGCACAGCGGGCCCGCGCACCACACCTGGCGGGCCGCTCTCCCCTCAGCTGGCGGGCCGGGTTGTGCGGCCGCGCGGAGGAGTCCCTGGTCCCGGTAGGGGCGGGGCGAGACCACGCGCAGGGCCTGTGTGGGGAGGAGCGGAGACACGCGCGAGTGGGAGAGGCGGCGCAGCACCCCGCGGGCTCTAAAGGCAGCACCGGCATCTGGCTAACGTTACCGGAGAGAAAATGGCTTCTGGGGGGCCGCCGGGGGCCGGCTGGGGCGGGCGAGGCTGAACCCCTCTTCCCGAGTCCCCCCTCCCGCGTTGGGCGCGCCCACCTCGGAGCTCCCGTGGCCCCCGCCCTCCCGGGCGCGCCGGGCTGGGAGCTGAGGAGGTTGGCGCAAGCCGTGGGCGAGGCGGGGCTGCGCGCTGGCTCCCCTTCCCCCTCCCGCAGGTCCCCTCCGGAGCGCCCCGCGCAGACTGCATCTCCTGCTCCCCGCCTCCGGCCCGGCCCGGGGCGCCGTGGCGGTGGGCTCGGCCTGCCGCGGGAACCTCGCAGCTCTTTGTTGGGAGCGGGGGAGTCACTATTTCCGCGCAAGAAATGCCCCCACCCCCGGGAGCGGCCCCTCTGCGGAACCGGCTCCGCGACCCCAGCAGGCCCTAGCCCCCGCCCCTCTCCGTTCTTGCGGACCCCACAAAGTGGTCGGAGTGCGGTGCCTTTAAGACTTTTGCCTGCTGCACATGCTCAGCTCTTTGTGTGTTGTTGGAGTTTTTCTCTTTTCAGAAAAAAAGAAATAGGCTGGAGGATGGGACGGAGGAAGCGGGGAGCGCTGGGGGAAAAGTGCTGCACTTTTGCAGCTGTAGACAGCGGACGGGAAGGGCTTATTTTCTGCTGAAGCTGCGAAGCCGGTCCCGATCTGATCTTTCGTCTAGGGGGGAGGGCTCAGGAGGCGCGCGGTGCGAGCGGGGCCGACTTCCCAGGCACGCCGAGGGGAAGGGCACAGCGGGCCCGCGCACCACCCCTGGCGGGCCGCTCTCCCCTCAGCTGGCGGGCCGGGTTGTGCGGCCGCGCGGAGGAGTCCCTGGTCCCGGTAGGGGCGGGGCGAGACCACGCGCAGGGCCTGTGTGGGGAGGAGCGGAGACACGCGCGAGTGGGAGAGGCGGCGCAGCACCCCGCGGGCTCTAAAGGCAGCACCGGCATCTGGCTAACGTTACCGGAGAGAAAATGGCTTCTGGGGGGCCGCCGGGGGCCGGCTGGGGCGGGCGAGGCTGAACCCCTCTTCCCGAGTCCCCCCTCCCGCGTTGGGCGCGCCCACCTCGGAGCTCCCGTGGCCCCCGCCCTCCCGGGCGCGCCGGGCTGGGAGCTGAGGAGGTTGGCGCAAGCCGTGGGCGAGGCGGGGCTGCGCGCTGGCTCCCCTTCCCCCTCCCGCAGGTCCCCTCCGGAGCGCCCCGCGCAGACTGCATCTCCTGCTCCCCGCCTCCGGCCCGGCCCGGGGCGCCGTGGCGGTGGGCTCGGCCTGCCGCGGACAAGGTCAGGAGACGGAGAGGCGATGCCCGAGTGCGACTGGAGGGAGCCAAGCGGAGGCGACAGCGGCTGGGATCTGTCCCTCCTGACCAGGGAGCGGGACTGGGGCAGGCGCCGGTGAGGAGGAGAAGCGGCGGCGGCAGCGACGCGGTGTTCTCTCCGGCCAGATTTCCCCTCCGAAGCATCCCTGTAGGCGCCCGAGAGCGCATCCCGGCCGGGCAGGGGCGCTGGGAAAGATGGAACCGGGGGGCCGGGCCCGCACTGGCCCCCCGCAGCCGGCGGCCCCGGGGCCGTGGAGAGCTCGGCCGGCGGGCGGCGGCGGCGGCGGCGCCTCCTTCTGGCTGCTGGACGGGAACAGCTGGCTGCTGTGCTATGGCTTCCTCTACCTGGCGCTCTACGCGCAGGTGTCCCAGTCCAAGCTCTGCGAGAGGACCGGCTCCTGCTTCTCGGGCCGCTGTGTCAACTCCACCTGCCTCTGCGACCCGGGCTGGGTGGGGGACCAGTGCCAGCACTGCCAGGGCAGGTTCAAGTAAGTGCCTTCGCCGGACCCCGAACCTCAGCCCTGCCCCGCACCCGTCGCGGCCTCCCCCCTTCTCTCGGCCCCGGGTACCCCGTCTGGGAGCGACCCGCAGCGCTGCGGGAGCGGGGCCCGCGCTGTCCCCCTCCAGCCCTCGCGCCTCGGGGACTTCGGGCCCTGCGTCTCGCACGGACCGCCGTGGATGCGAAGCCTTTCCCGATGGTCCACCTGTCCGCAGCGCCTCTGGTCCCCTGATCGTCAAAATTAACCGCACTCAGTTACGGTGCCAAACACCATTTTGTTAGGGCACTATTTTTTAATCAAAAATTATGCACGTAACTCGTGAAATACTTGCGCATTGTGAAGCATTCAAACAATACGGAAGTTTAAAGGTTAAAAGTTCTGGTCTACCAGTACCTCCCTTTTCCCCATCCTACTCCCCTCTCTAGAGGTAAGCACTGCTAACATGTTAGTGTATTTAGTAATAGTGATCATAAGTAGAGTTTATGATGGCCTTACTATGTGCCAAACACTGTTCTGAGCCCATTACGTGGGTTATCTCGTTTGTTTCTCACACCAACTCTGAGTTACTAGAATTACTATAGCAGTTTTACAGAGGGAAATCGAGGCAATCCAAATCAGCCAGCCTAACTCTAGAACATTTACTTTAAGCCAATATACTATGTTGAATTTGCGAGGACAGTCCTGAATTGAGAAATACAAGAGTGACTTTGGGTTAGATAAGAGGAGGAAATACCTGGACTTTTTAATGTGGTGGAGATAAAAGATTTTTCTAACTGGTTCTTTGACTATCATCTGTTGTGTGGGAGCATCACTTTCGTTTTTTTGAAGCTCAAGGACCTAAGGAGCTTGCTTTACAACAGTAAAGATACTTTCCCCCATTGGTTGATGTTTATTGCGTTGCTGTCTGATATGAAAATAAATGGGTAAATGTGGGGGGAGCAGCAGATAAGGTAGTTGAGGCCAATAGGGTGTCCATCTGACAGCTTGCACATAACAGTCACTAAGTACCTCAACTTCTTGGTTTTCTAGGTACTTCACATGAAGTTTGCTGGCTGGGTTAGTAGCTCTGAAATTGCACTATGTAGATTACTTGTTGTCAGGATGATAGCAAAATCTAAGTGAACTGTCTCTTGGGCTCTAAGGCAAAGGTAGGAATATGGTTCACCTGCTAATAATGTATTACAGGAAAATTTCCTGGGAGTTTTAAACAGCATATTTTCCTTTTTTTGAAAAAGAACTTGCCAGTTAAGACAGTGCCCCTGAAAACTCATTGTAAAAATGTATTTTTAAAAATGGGACTTTTTAATTTAAGTAGATCTTACTGTTTAAATTAGTTGACAGGACATTTTTGGAAGTGAAATCTCGGAATGACGTTTTATGAAATTCATCTGTGGCAATAAGTTAAAATGTTTCCTAGCTTCATAATTTCACAAATTAGCATAGTACTGTAGTTTTATATTTAAAAAAATTTGGTGGAGGTAATAATTAAAAGTTTAAAAAAGTGTTTCAAGGTCTGCAAAGATATCGAACTGTGCTTGTTAGCAGTCTTTATAAATTAAATGTTCTTAAACTTTTGCTTTGATCATAACAGCCAGCCTCTTTACCTAGGAAGAGAGGATTTTGAAGATATGAACTGGTAGTCAACAATGAAAAAAGCCACATCCATTTTTTATATCCTTTGGTACATAAATAGGAAGATTGCCTGATTAATGTGTAAGTTAGGGACATTGGCCTTTGGGTGGGTGGAATTGCTCCATTTCTCTAAAGAGGACAGAAATTGCTGCAGTCCTGAGAAGCTTCTGTCTACATTTTATAGTAGTGGAATTGCCAATCAACCGGATCAGCAGCCTGTAACCTCACTAGCAGAGGTTGTCTCAGTTAGTAGGAAAGATCACAGATCAAGTTAAAACTAGCTTAAATAATATAGAGAGATGGTTGGTGTTTGTGAAAGATACATTAGTGAGTAAAAGAGGACTAGTTTTTTTTTTTTTATATAGATATAGTTAAATAACAATAAACCCTGGACTAATCATTGAATATTCATTTCCTGGAAGCTGTTTCCTATGATTCATTGTACCCTATTAGTAAGTACTTTTTCATTTCTCTGTGGAATACAAGCTACTAGTTAGAGTAAATATAACTGGTACAACTCTGTGTTTTGTTATGTATTCTCTTAGCGTAAAGAAAAAAGTGGTATTTAATGTTAAAGGGAAGAATCAATTTAGAAGAAAAGATTTCTTCCTGGTAAAGTACATGCTAAGCTAAGAAAGGTTTATTTGAG
Organism: Lipotes vexillifer; assembly: GCF_000442215.2. Taxonomy (NCBI): domain Eukaryota; kingdom Metazoa; phylum Chordata; class Mammalia; order Artiodactyla; family Lipotidae; genus Lipotes; species Lipotes vexillifer. The sequence continues at coordinate 6,246,868 of NW_006797481.1, read as the reverse complement.
GATGGTGGCTTGTTTTATCCAGCATTTGAAGTAATAGCACAGTGGGAAAGACTTTAACTGGAAATTCTCACTTCATTAATTATCTTGAAAATCTTTTACGTAACTGAAGGATAGCCACGTAACAAACAGACATCAAAAATGATTAATCTTGGTAAGCAGGTGTCAAAATTAATTGGCTGGTTCCATGGTAACATAGCTTTTTTCCTACTGTAGGGATTTCACTAGGGAATGAGTATCCTTCAAATGCTTCTTTAGAACAGAAGATTGATGGAGGGAGAAATGCAGAAGCAAATATGGTATCAAAAGTGGTACTTCAGTTCTCTTAGGATTGATTTCAGTCTTCTGTTTCCATTTGAAAAGAATAAAACTCTCAGAATTACAAGCCATTCCTCTCATAGGTAAAGCAGAACGAACACTGATCATCAGCTAAAGCTGGACTAAAAGACTTAGGACTGAGAATCAGAGAGGACAGTGCCAATTTGAAATATAATAATCAAGGATATGATATATGCAAATTTGAATTACATTTACTTGGGTAGCTTAGTATCACACTGGAGTAGAAAATGTTTTACTCTAACCTATTTGAATGAATAACATTCTCTATTAGAAGCCAGTTCTTTAGAATTATTTTTGTAGAGTAGTTGAGATTTATGTTTATATAAATTAATAATTTGAGTTCAAACTCGGACATTTTCTTGCTTATGTGACTTAGAAACCTAAGACTTCTAATTTCTCTTAGGTAAACAAAATAGCTGATATTAACGTTCTGAGATTGGAAAATAACTCATTATATTGTGAATATTTTATAAATGTATATTATTAAAACATATTTATTGAATATTTCTCTAAAATCTATTAAATCTTATTGTGTGTTTAATGTATATAGATATTTTTTAAATCTCTTAAGTCAGTCAAGTATGGTTAATGAATTTCACACATTTATAATGGAAGTAGTCTATTTCTCTTTTGACAGCAAAATGAAGATATAATATCAGGAGTGAGGTTGCTATTGTAAACAGAAAGTGGCAGGGTTAAATGTGTCAATATTTTCCCTAAGTTATTATTATTATTATTATTTGCGGTACGCGGGCCTCTCACTGTTGTGGCCTCTCCCGTTGCGGAGCACAGGCTCCGGACTCACAGGCTCAGCGGCCATGGCTCACGGGCCCAGCCGCTCCGCGGCATGTGGGATCTTCCCGGACCGGGACACGAACCTGTGTCCCCTGCATTGGCAGGCGGACTCTCAACCACTGCGCCACCAGGGAAGCCCCCATTCCCTAAGTTACTGTTAAAAATAAAACAACCCCAACATATGTGCGTATACACACACACACACACACGCACATATTTGGAATCCTTTTTAATAATAATAGGGAAGCTATCAGTAACTATAAAGTTAAATTGAATATTCCCTGTCCCCAGGTCTTCTTTATTTCAAACTAAGATTATAATATGTAATTTATATCCATGGGTGGGTTCTTTTTACATTATTAAACCATAAAATCATACAATAGATTTTAAAATAATTTAAATTGAGTGTTTCTAAGATCCTAAATTGATAAATTGCTTGTACTAGCATGGTTTTCAAGACCATGTGTCTACATAATTTGGTTCCTTTAGCAGATCAGACTCACCCTGCCTGTTTTCCTGCCTGGGTCTTTTAAAGTTCCTTGAAAGTGTCACATTCCTTTTGGACTCAGGGCATTTCACACATATGCATACATCTCTCTGAACCGTCTTTCCTATGTGGTCTTTGCTTGACTTATTACTAAGCATCCTTTGAATTTTAGCTTATACTAGTGTCTAAAGGAAGCCTTTCTGACTCCTCAGACTATGTGACCCCTCGTTATGTACTCTTATAGCACTATTTTTACTTTTTAGCACTTTCATAATGAATTATTTAATTACAATTGTAATTTTTTCTTAAAAATTATTTTTAAGAGCTTTATTGGGGTATAATTGACATGCAATAAACTGTACAATTTAGAAAGTTTGGACATATATATGCACCTCTTAAACTATCACCACAATCAAGATCATAAAAATATCAATCACACTCAAAAGTTTCATGTGCCCCTTTGTATTCCCTCCCTCTCCTTTCCGCTGCCTCTCCCTGTCCCCAGGCAACTAACTGAGCCTCTTTCCTTCAGTATAGATTTCTAACAAAATGACAAAACTCTTTTTCAAAGTAGTTGTATCTTTTATATTCCCACCAGCAGGGTATGAATGTTCCAGTTAATTTACACCCTCACCAACACTTGGTATGGTCAGTCTTAAATTTTAGCGGTTCTGCTAGGTGTGTAGTGATATCTCATTGTGATTTTATTTTGCATTTCCCTAATGACTAATGAGAGCATCTTATCATGTGCTTACTTGCCATCTGTAGATCTTCTTTGGTGAGGTATCTGTTCATATCTTTTGCACATTTTTAAAATTGTTTTTTCTTATTGATTTTTATGAGTTCTTTATATATTCTGGATACTAGTTCCTTATCAGATATATCATTGGCAAATATTTTCTCCCATCTTGGGGCTTGTCTTTTCATTCTCTTAACGGTGATTTCAAAGAACAGAAGTTTAAAAAAAAAAACAAGTTTTAAATTTCAATTCCAGTTTATCATTTTTCTCCTTTTATGGATTGTGCTTTAGGCGCAATATCTAAGAAGCCTTTGCCTAAACCAAAGATTTTCTTTATTTTTTTTTTTCCTAGAAGTTTTGTAGTTTTAGATTTTACAATTAGGTTTATAGTCCATTTTGAGTTAATTCCACATCTAGTGAGAGGTATGGATCTCAATTTTTTTTTTTTTTGCATATAGATATCCAATTATTCTAGGATCATTCGTTGAAAAAAAAACTATCCTTTCTCTACTAAAGTGGCTTGGCAACTTTGTTGAAACCAGTCGTTCGTATATTTGTGTGTCTGTTTCTGGACTCTGTTCCACTGATCTATTTGTATGTCAAGATTATTATAGCTTTATAAGTCTTGAATTCAGGGAGTTTAAGTCCTTCAATTTTGTTCTTTTTCAGTTATTTTGGCTACTCTATGTCCTTGGCATTTCCACATGAATTTCAGAATCAGCTTGTCAGTTTCTACAAAAAAGCCTGCTGGGATTTTATTTGGGACTGTATTGAATCTATACATCAGTCTGGGGGACAGTTGACACCTTATCGATATTGAGTTTTCTCACCCGTGAACATGGTATATCTCTCCATTTATTTAAGTCTTCTTTAATCTCTCAAAAATATTTAAAAGTTTTCAGTGAACAGGTCTTACAACTCTTCTGTCAGATTTTCCCCTAAGCATTTAATATATTTTGCTGCTATTGTAAATTATATATACGTGTGTGTGTGTGTGTGTGTGTGTGTGTGTGTGTGCGTATAAAATATGAAAATACAACTGATTTTTGGTCTTATATCCTTTAATTTTGCTAACCTCACTTATTAGTTGTAGTAGTAGTAGTTTTTGTAGATTCCTTATGATTTTCTACATAGATGATTATGTTGTCTGCAAGTAAAAATACTATAAGCCTTTTCTGTGCAATCTGGATGGCTTTCATTTCTTTTTCTTGCCTTGTTTCACTGGCTAGAACCTCCATTACAGTGATGTATACAGATGATAAGAGTGGTTGGCTGTGTCTTGCTTTTTGATTTAAAGGAAAAATATTCAGTCTTTAACCATTAAGTATGATGTTATGTGTAAGATTTATAAAACCTTTCTGATTTTCTGTTTCTGTCAGTTATTGAGAGGGGGTATTGAAATCTTCAATCATAATTTTGTAATTATCTATTTCTCTGCAGTCAAATCTATTTTTGCTTCATGTAGTTTGAAGCTCTGTTATCAGGTGCATGAAATTTTCTATTATATCCTATTGGTAAATTGATCCTTTTTTCATTATGGAATGACTAGTTCCTGAAAAGACTATCCTTTTTTCATTGATGTTTTTGCCCCTTTGTTGAAAATCAGGTGGATGTCTCTCTCTCTGTATCTATTTCTTGATTCTGTTCTGTTCTGTTGATTCATGTGTCTTTACTTTGGGAAATGCATTTCTTTTGACTACTGGATCTTTATAGTAAGTCTTTTTCCTTTTTAAATTTATTTTTGGCCGTGTTGGGTCTTTGTTACTGCGTGAGGGCTTTCTCTAGTTGTGTCGAGTGGTTGCCTCTTCGTTGTGGTGTGCAGGCCTCTCATTGAGGTGGCTTCTCTTGTTGTGGGCCATGGACTCTAGGTGTGCGGGCTTCAGTAGTTGCGGCACATGAGCTCAGTAGTTGTGGCTCACGGGCTCTAGAGTGCAGGCTCAGTAGTTGTGGCACAGGGGGTTAGTTGCTTCGTGGCATGTGGGATCTTCCCGGACCAAGGCTTGAACCCTTGTCCCCTGCATTGGCAGTCAGGTTCTTAATCACTGTACCACCAGGAAAATCCCTTTATAGTAAGACTTAAAATTAGATAGTGAGATTCCTCCAACTCTGCTTCTGTTTTTGAAAATTCATTTGGTTTTTCTAGTTCATTTGCTTTTCCACATAAATTTTAGAATCAGTTTGTCAATTTCTTAAAAAAAAAAGCTGGGATTTTGATTGAGATTGTGTTGATTCAAGAGATCATTTTGGGAAGAATTGACATCTAGACAATATTGAATTTTCTAGTCCATCAACATGATATATTTCTTCATTTATTTAGGTTTTCATTGATTTCTTTTTTCAGATACAGATACTGCATACATTTTGTTAGATTTATACCTAAATAGTTTGTATTCTTTGATGCTATTGTAATTGATAACTTCCTTTAATTTCAGTTTCTAATTGTTCTTTTTCATTATGTAGAAATGCAATTGATTTTTGTATATTGACCTTGTATCCTGCAATGTTGCTAAACTCAGTTTCAGTAGCTTTTTTTTTTGTTGATTCTTTGGGGCTTTCTGTACAGATGATCATAGCATCTGTTTTACTTCTTCCTTTCCCATTATATGCCCTTATTTTTCTTCTGGTTCTGTTGTACTTGCTAGGACCTTCAACCTGATGTTGAATATGAGTACAAGAGTGGATATCCTTGCCTTGTTTCCAATCTTAGGTGGAAAACATTCAGTCTTTAAACATGAAGTATCATGTTAGTTGCATGTTAGGCTTTTTAAAAATAAATGCCCTTTATTAGGTTCAAGAAGTTCCCTACTATTCCTAATTTTGAGAGTTGAGATAACGGAAAAATGTGTATTGGTCTCTGCCCCTGGTTCCTGGCATAGAGTTCCTAAAACTGTTATAATTTCCTATGTGATAAGAGCACTAGAAGCATCTCTTGTTCTAATGTTCATCTTTTACCTTTGTTCCTAACACAGGGCTGCTGAAACCCTTGTAATTTCCCCGGTGATAGTAGTAGCTCCTGGATGGCTTCTGGATGAGGGCTAGTTACCAGAAAGGCCAAGTCATGGTTTGAAGCTTGGAATCTTCAGCCCTGGGCCCCGTTCTGTTGAGAAGGGAGAACGGCTGAAAGTAGAGATACGATGAATCACGCCTACATGATAAAGCCTCCATAAAATCCCCAAAGTTTGGGGTTCAGAGAGCTTCAAGTGAACACACGAAGGTGCTCGGAGAGTGATGCACCTTAACAGGGCAGGGAAACACTGAACCCCTTCGCCCATGTATTACCCTATGTAGCTCTTCTAGCTGGCTGTTCCTGAATTATATCCTTTTATAATAAACTAGTGATCTAGTAAATAAAATGTCTGAGTTCTGTGAGCCTCTCTAGCAAATTAATTAAACCCAAGGAAGGGGTCCTTGGATCCCCTAGTCTATGGCCAGTTGGTCAGAAGCATAGGTGGTATCTGGGCTTGCAACTGGTTTCTGAAGTGGGGCAGGGTTCAGTGCGGGGGCAGTCTTGTGGGACTGAAACCTTAACCTGTGGAATCTGATGCTGTTTCCTGTTAGATAGTTTCAGAATTGAGTTGAATTCTTGGACACTCTGCTGTTGCCTGTGAATTCCTTGGTGGTGGGGAAAAGCCTCCATACATTTGGTGACCGGAAGCGAAGGTTGTGTGAATAGTAAAGGAGACTTATGGGGAAGAAGCACACAGTAGAGAAGAACTGGATTTTTTCCTACACGGGAGGAAAAAAGCTGAGAATTTTTCCATTTACAGTCGTGTATGGATGTTGAATTTTGTCGCATGTTTCTTCTCTATCTATTGAGACAGTCGTTTGGTTTTTCTTCTTTTGTTTGTTAATATTGGTGAATGAAATTGATTGATTTTCAAATGTTTAATCAGCCTTACATTCCTGGGGTAAACTCCACTTGGTCCCAATATATTATACTTTTTATATATTGCTGGATTTAATTTGCTAATATTTCGTTGAGGATTTTTGCTTCTGTGTTCATGAGAGATATTGTTCTGTAATTTTCTTTTCTTGAAATGTCTTTGGTTGCCTTATCATGGTGTAATGCTAACCTTACAAAATGAGTTAGGAAATGCTCCCTCTTCTTATGTTTTCTGGAAGGATTTATGTAGACTTGCTATTACTTTTCTCTTAAATGTTTGGTAAATTCATCAGTGATGCCATTTGGGCCTGGAGTTTCTTTGTGGAAGGCTTGCAGCTGTGAACTCAGTTTTTTAAGTAGATGCAGGGATATTCATTTTATCTATTTCTTGAGTGAGTTTTGCAGATTGTATCTTACAGAGAATGGGTCCATTTCATCTAAGTTTTCAAATTTATGGGCATAAAGTTGTTCATAATATTTCCTTATCATCCGTTTAAAGTCTGTGGGGTCTTTAGTGATATTTCTTCTTCCATTTCTGATATTGGTAGTTTATGTTTTCTTTTTTCTTGCTTAGTCTGGCTAGACATTAATGTTATCAATCTTTTCAAAGAATATGTGTTTGGTTTCATTGATTCCTGCTATTTTTTCTTTTGTTGTTTTTTCAGTTTCATCGATTGCTGCTTTATTTTATTTTATTTTATTTTATTTTTGCCACACCACTCAGCTTGCAGGATCTTAGTTCCTGAGCAGGGATTGAACCCAGGTCCGTGGCAGTGAAAGCCCCGAGTCTTAACCACTGGATCGCCAGGGAATCCCTGCTTCCTTTGGTTTTAACTTACTTTTATTTATTCTAGTTTCTTAAGATGAAAAGCTTAGATCATTAATTTGAGATGTTTCTTCCTTTTAATAAAAGCATTTGAATGCTATACATGTTCTTCTAAGCACTGCATTAGCTGAATCTCACATATTATGGGATGTAGTACTTTGATTTTCATTCAGTGTAATTGAACTAAATTATGATTTACCTTGAGACATTCTCTTTGGCTTATGTAGAACTGTTTTGCTTAATTTCCAAATATTTGGGAATTTACCAGAGCTTTTTCTTTTATTTATTTCTAGTTAAATTCCATTATGTCCGAAGAACATACCTTTTATGATTCTAGTTTTTATAAATTTGTTAAGACTTGTTTTTTGGACAAAATATGGTCTATCGTGGTGAATGTTACATGTGCAGTTCAAAGAATATACATTCTGCTGTTGAATGGAGTGTTACAGAAATGTCAAGAAGGTCAGTTGGTTGTTTATATTGTTTAGATCTTCTGTATCCCTAATGATATAGTATCTGCTTGTTCTGTTGATTACTGAAAGAGGAGTGTTGAAGTCTCCCGCTGTATTTATGAATTTATCTGTTTGTTTCATTTCTGTCAGTTTTGCTTCTTGTATTTTGAAGCTTTTTTTGAGATGCATATACAGTTAGAATTGTTGTCTTTTGGTGAACAGACCCATTCATCATAATATAGTTTCCCATCTCATTTTCTTTGGTAATTCTTTTTACTTTGAAATCTGCTTTGATATTAATAGCCACACTAGCTTTCTTCTGCTTATTGTTTGCATGATGTATCTTTTTTGACTTGGAAAGAATGATGTGTGTGTGTGTGTGTGTGTGTGTGTGTGTGTGTGTGTATGTATGTATGTGTATGTAAATATATATATATATATATTTATATATAAAATCCAGTCTAATAATCTATCTTTATATTGGTTTGTTGAGACTATTTACATTTAATGTATTTGGATATTTTTTAGCATTCCATTTTAATTTTCTGTTGGCCCTTTTGGTATATGTCTTTGTATTATTTTTTAGTGGTTATGATAGTGTGCTAGTGATTACACTATGAATAGCTAACTTTTTATAGTCTATTTAGAGTTAGTAATATATTACTTCAGGAAAATTAAGAAATTTTGGAACCATATAGGTCCATTTATCTTCACCTGCTGACCTTTGCTATAATTGTCATATAATCACATCTACATGTATGGCAAATCTCATCTGATAAAGTTATAAATTTTGCTTTCAACAATCATACATACTTTAAAGAACCTAAGAGTAGGAAAATAGTCTTTTATATTTTCTCAGATATCTGCTCTTCCTTTTGCTCTTTGTTTATTTCTCAAGTTATAAATTAACTCTTAGTGTCATTTCCCTTTTATCTGAATCACTTTCTTTTGGATTTCTTTTTGAGCACGACTGCTGCTGATGGACTTTCTTAGTTTTCCTTGTTTTGAGAATATTTTGCCTTTTTTACTGAAAGATATTTTCCCAAGTACAGAATTCTGGGTTGACAGTTCCTTTCTTTCAGTGTTTTAAAGATGTTGCTTGACTCTCTTCTGGCCTGCATAGTTTCTGAAATCTGCAGGGAAATCTGCAGTCAATCTAATTATTTTTCCCCTGTATGTATAATTTCATTTTTTTTCTAGCTACTTTCAAGCTTTTTATACAACTTTTGTTTTTAGCAGTTCAGATTCTGATGTATCTGTGTGTAGCTTTCTTTGAATTTACCCTGGTTAGGGTTTGCTGAGCATCTTGAATTTATATCTTTCACAAATACAGGATTTTTCTAAAAACCGTTATTTCTTCAAATATATTTTTCTGCACCGGTCTTTTTCCCTTCTCTTTCTTGGACTTCGGTGATACTAATGTTAGGCTTAAACAAAATTCTTGAGGCTCTGTTCTCTCTCTTTTTTTTTTTAACTCTTTTTTTCTTTCTTTAGATTGTACAATTTCTGTTGAACTGTCATCAACTTCACTGACTGTTGCCTCTGCAGTCTCCACTATGCTTTTGAACTCATCCAGTCATTTTCAAATTTAAGATATAGTTTTCAGTCCCCACATTTCTGTCATGTTCTTTTTTATGATTTCTATTTCCCTGTTGAAAACTTCTCCCATTTCATTTAAGTGTCTTTACCTTTACCCCATGGAGTACAGTTTTAATACCTAACGTCTTTGTCTGATGATTCCAATTTCTGGATTTTCTCGGGATTGACATCTATTGATTATCTTTTCCATTGAGAATCTGTTACATATTCCTGATTCTTTGTATGTTGAGTGATTTTGGATTTATTCTGGATGTTCTGAATGTTATGTAGGTTCTTGGTCCTGTTATTCGCTGGAGAATGCTGATTTATTTATTTACTTACTTATTTTTATTTAGTAGGCAACTAACCGGTTAGGTACAAGTAGCAAATTCTCTATCTTGCTTTCTGAGGGCAGTGGTTCTAATCTTCGTTCCATTTTCAAAGCTTTGGATCTAAATGCACACATGCCACTCAGGGATTAGTCTGAGACTTTGTGGTGTTTTAAATTTTAATTCACTTCTCAGAGCCTGTGATAAGCTGCTTTTTGGTCTGTCCCACACATGAGCAGCTCAGATTGAGCTTGAGTCTTATGTGGGTTCGTATACAGAATTAGGGTATCTGCATCTTCAGCTCCCTCTTCCTTAGGATTCCCCCCACACTCTTTGGCTTGAAAGGGCACTTTTCCCCAGTTATTCTTGCTTTTGAAGAGACAGAATTTCTCTTAGGATTTGATCTGCATATGCATGTGCTGCTGCCTTCTCTCAGGCTTTGCCATCTTTGCCATCTCTCCGGCCATCGTTTTTGGAAAGTCCTGAAGTTTTGTTTCTTGGGTTGTTGCAGTAGCCCTTTAATTGATCTCTCTGTTTCTGTTTTTTCTCTTGTTCATCTGTCCTTTATTGCTGCCAGAGTTTGCTTGATAGAACACAAATTTGATCATATCTTCCTTTGCCTAAGAACTGGAGTATTTAAGGTAGTGAGTGGTGCCAAGGTTTCTGATGAGGGATCTGTTGTCATTCAAATTGTTGTTCTCCTCTAGGTAGTGTGTCATCTTCCTCTGTCTGTCTTTCTTTTTTTTTTTCTCTTAGGTTTTCAGAAATTTGGTTATGATATGTGTGGGTGTGGAATTCTTTGTTTACCTTGCTTATTATTTGCTCAGCTTCTTGTTCTGTAAGTTTATATCTTTTTCAAAATTTGCAAAAATTTCTGTTATCATTTCTTCAGATATTTTTTTCAGCTCCACACTTTTTCCTTTCTTTCTGTGACTCCTGTGAGACAAATGTTAGCTCTTTTGTTACTAACTTTTAAGTCACTAAAGCTCTGTTCATTTCCTTCAATCTATTTTCTCTCTCTTCAGACTGGATGATTTTTATTTATGTATCTCTATATTCACTGATTCTTTCCTCTATCTTCTCTATTCTGCTCTTGGACCCCTCTTGTGAGTTTTTATAAAACGTTTCATTTGTTGTATTTTTCCATTTTGTTCTTCTTTACATCTTCTGTGTCTTTGCTGAAACTTATATTTTTGTATTTGTTCCAAAAGTGTCTGAAGCTGCTTATTGGGCCATTTTTCTGAGAGCTGCTCTAAGATTCTTGACAGATAATTCCAGGATCCTTGTCATGTCAGTGCTGGTACCTGCTGATTATCTCTTCTCAAATGTGTTGAGATTTTGTATGGCAAGTAATTTTGGATTGTATCCTGGATATTTTGAGTATTATGTACGAGACTCTTGTTCCTATTTAAATATTCTGTTCTAGGAGGCAGTCAACTCGTTTTGGCATGTATGACCTAGCTCACTTTTTAAAAGTACAGCTTTATTGAGTTATAATTTATATACCATAATATTCATACATGTCAAAATACCATTTTAAAGTGTTTGATTCAGTGGTCTTTAGTATATTCAGAGAGTGGTGCAACCATCACCACGCTCTAGTTTTAGAACTTTTTCATCACCCCATAAGGCAAACCCACACCCATTTGCAGTCACTTTGCATTTTCCCTACCTACCAATTCCACCAATCTAGGCGCTGCTAATCTACTTTCTCTATGAGCTTGTTTATTATGGACATTTCATAGAAACGGAATCATATAATTATATGGTCTTTGTCACTGACTTCTTTCACTTAGCATGTTGTCAAGTTTCATTGTATTGGTATTGCACATTTGTTTTTCTCTTTATCAGCTGATGGACATTTGGGTTGTTTCTTCTACCTTTTGGCTACTGTGAATAATGCTGCTATGAATTTTTTGTGTACAGGTTTTGGCATGGACATACGCTTTAATTTCTCTTGGCGAAATGCTAGGAGTGTGCTGGCTCTCTTCTGTGCTGAGATTAGACTGCCCACTTAGTTACAATTTAGTTGCTGTGTTGATTCTGATCAGTTTCACATATTGCACCGAAGGGCATGCCCAGGACTTCATACACAGATTTAAAGAATCCCCTTTTTCACCTTCCTCATCTTTGTAATTTCTTTCCTCATCTTTGTAATTTCTTTCCATTCTCTTGTTAGGAGGATAAGGGGAGCTGACTCTATTGTCATTTGCCTGGTTCAGGGCAGAGATGGTCCACCCCCAGTCTCTGCAGCTGCTGCACCCCTAGTGGTGAGGGGCAAGGGTGCTGCCTTTTTGCTGGCATTTGCTTAGTACAGGGTAGGGATGGTTGAAGTGACTCCATCCACACATTCTCCCCCAGTGGGGAGGGAGAGATTCTTTTTTTTTTTTTTGTAGGTAAAATAAGCATTTAAAAAATAAAAGCACTGTGTAAATTAGGAATTTTCAAGTTGATTCTCTGTCTCATTAAAAAAATAGAAGATTTAAGATCATTTTTCACGTTTTGATGTATTAAGTTTTATGCCAGCCTTCATTTGTACTTTTATGACAATATAATTATGCTAATAATGAATTTTTTTCCAGAAAGTAGAATTTATTATTCTAACTATTTCATGTAAGACTAGTATTAATAGCATTAAAACTAACATTTCACACGTTAAATTATGAGTTTAGAGGAGAAATGATATTATGTGGTGGAAAAAGCTTTTACCTGTATTGCCTTTTTTATTGCTGATGAAAATCCTGTGAGGTAGATGTTGTTATTCTCATTTTACAGTGGGAATAGAGAGTGAAAGACCTGAAGCAATTATTTATGCAAAGTCTGATAGCTACTAAGTGATAGCTGAGTTGCCAAACATGTCTTTCTGGCTCTTTTTCCATAGCAAGCCGTCTTCTACTCGTCAATAAGAAGTTTCTCCTCAGTTATAAATTCATAATCTTCTGGATTTCCAGATAGCAGAGGGGCACTTAGGATCATGAGTTTTGATACCAAACTGACATGGGATTGAGGTCTATTTCTGCCAATGTGCCATGAATGTTGCATGGATTTAGTTTGCTGCTTTACTGAACACTTGATAAGTTTTATGGCATTACGGTTTTAAAACAATCTTGTGAAATAAGCATTATTGTTATAACTGTTTTGCACACAAGGAAACTTGAGGCTTAGGGAGTTTGAGTAACATACCCATTAGGTGACCGGGCTGAGATTCTTGTAGCTCTTTTAAAGTTTTGCCTGTTTCTTCTAGTTTCTCAGTCATGTCTTTTTTATTCTCCAGTGAAAAGAGAGTATTGTTCTACAGAGTTCTTACGTGTCCTTTGTGAAGTTAGTATGAATGAGTGCGTTTTACAGTACACAGAGATACCATAAGAAAAGTCTAAGCTCATTAAATAATTCTCTATGATATAGCAATATTTTATTTATCTCCAAACTTGTTGATTATTTAAATGTATATTATAACAGGAACTTTTAATGTCACATTCCTGGATAGGCTGTGAGTGGTTGGTGAATCCTCAGATTTGTATATAAAATATTATTTATACGAATTTTTCTAGGCAGGAGGTAATAGCTTTTACAAGATTCTCAAAAGTGATCTCAGATCTCAAAATGGTGAGAATCACTGTACTGTAGAAAAGGAACCCAAATAATGGTCACTGTGTATGTAGAATTAAAAAACATTTTTTCAACACATGGAATGATTTCAAAAGTAAGTTTTTTAATTTATTTTTTCAAAAAAGCTTAGGAAGATTATACAACAAGGATAAAAAAATTTCCTATTAATTGAAATATTATAGTATTCAAATAATCTGAATATCTATATTACATGTAGGTACATATAGATACAATGAATATCTCTATATATTTATATGTATACATATATGTGTGTGTATATATGTACACACACACACCTGACATATTTCTATAGATATCTATCTGTATGATGGGGAGTGCTCCATCATCCCCTCTATTTGACATGTATCATTACTTTATATGCTCTACATTTATTTGCTGTTCGTATATTGTCTTCCCTCTTTCTAGCACTAAGTTGTCCAATGTGTCAGTCACTATCCACATGTGGCTGTTAAAATTTATTAAAATAAGATTTTAAAAGTTCAGTTCATTTTTTTGCACTGACCACATTTCAAGTGCTCAATAGCCATGTGTGCTTAGAGGCTCCCATACTGGACATGTATAGAACATTTCTATCATTGCAGGAAGTTCTGTTGGACAGCATTGTTCTGGAATGTAAGGTCCAGGAGGGCAGAGACTTTTTTTACTTAGTTTTTCTTGTTTTTTATTTTAATAGCTTTATTGATATGTAATTTATATAACATAAATCTCACCAGTTTAAAGTACACAATTTAATGTTTTTAAGATGCACTTAGAGAGTTGTGCAACCATAACCATAATTTTAGAACATTTTATCATTCCATAAAGTAAACCTTGTATTCAAGAGCATTCACTCTCCATTCTCTCCCTGTCCCCCAGGTTACTACTAATCTGCTTTCTAGAGACCTTCCATAATTCACAGTTTTATCTCCCATGCCAAGAATATTGCTTGCCATTTATTTTATGATGGCCCTCATGACCTTTGCCCCCTGGTGTTCCTCTCATGATTTTATGTTGTATGGCAAAAGGGAGGTTATCTCAGTGATTTTCCACCACAAATCCTGGAGGGTGAGGTATAATTATCTCCTTCCTTTGATATTAGACTTGATAGCTAACTAAGCACATACTGTTTGCTATCACTGAGGCCAGTCTGTAGACCGTTTAGTTAGTGTGCTGATGGCCAGTCCAACTGGTATAGCCAGCTTCGTTAGTGTACTTACATGGGGGAAAATATTAACTAATAAAGTCAGTACCTTTGTGGCCAGGATATGATTTGTACAAATTAGTGATCATTCAAAGTGGGACAGGGCTCCCCTGGTGGTGCAGTGGTTGAGAGTCCGCCTGCCCATGCAGGGGACACGGGTTCGTGCCCTGGTCTGGGAAGATCCCACATGCCGCGGAGCGGCTGGGCCCGTGAGCCATGGCCGCTGAGCCTGTGCTCTGTAACGGGAGAGGCCACAACAGTGAGAGGCCTGCGTACCGCAAAAAAAAAAAAAAAAAAAAAAGTGGGATGATACCCAAGGTGACTTACTGGAGTGTGGGAAGAAAGCATTAGGACTTATACTACTATTATTTTTAATTTTGATTTTTAAAATTTATACTTTATAGTGCACAATATTTAAAATAGTATATGTTTATTAACATGTAAAAATATACATTTACTTGAGTTACATAATAAAAATTCTTACTGATAAGAGAGCATGATAATTAAAGTTTGGAGACTTCTGCTCTAGCAGACAAGGTCACCTAAACTTTTATTAGGGATCAGGTGGACAGAGAATGCAGACTTGGGAGTGAGGGATGCAGAATGCACTATAAAGAAAACAAGAAGAAATGCAAGCTCAGCATGGTGTAATACAATAACGTATCGTAGTACAGAGAGGAAAAAAATACCCATAATATAATCCAGAGGTTCTCTTCATATTGTTTAAAAAGAAATCAATAAATATTAAATAATATTTTAAATAAAAACACTATTTAACAAAAGACTTGCATGTGAGGTTGGCTTCCAAAGGCAACTCTGTGTAAAGACTAGCCCTGAGTGGATCCGACTCTTCTTTGTAGAGTGGTTATGCTGGCAGTAAAACCAGATACTTTGATAAACAGGATTTATTGTTTCCTGTAATACTTTATAACGTTAAAACTATTACATTTTTCTTATTTTTAAAATGTCTTAATCAAATTTTGTATTCATGGCCAGGATAGAGAATAACACTTTAATTGATTTAATTTTAGTTCTGTTTAATGTTTGTGCTGGTTTTCCTGCATTTAGTAGTGGCTATTCCTGTGTTATAAACAGCTCAGCATGCTTATTTGATTAAGGGCTCTAGATTGGGCAGTTTCAGCTAGATGAGACATTGGCAAGGTATATGGGCATGTGCAGGCATCTAGACAGGGACTGGCAAAACTTTTTCTGTAAAGGGCCAGATAGTAGATATTTTAGGCTTTGTACACCAGATGGTCTCTGTTGCCAATACTCAACTCTGTTCTTGTAGCATGTTAACAATCTTAGATATATGTAAACAAATGGGTGTAGCTGTGTTCCAATAAAACTTCATTTACACAAATCGGCAATAGGCCAGTAGTTTATGGAGCCCTGATCTAGATTAACCATGTCAATATGGTTCTCAATCCAAGAACATGATTGCTACAAATTAGAAATAAGTTAATGACTTGAAACTTAGAATGCATTGTAAACGGCATTAGAAAGAGAAGAAGCCTGTTTTACCTTTTATGTAGCTGAATTATATGCTACCTAATTTTTGAAAATCTCTACCCAGCTGGAATGTACAGATGATGTTAAGAGTAAGAAGTGAAGAAATAGATTGGAAACTAGGTGTTTGTGGTCAGAGTGTAATCTTGGACCGTAAGACTTCTGAATTTTAGAACAGTTCCAGGTTGTGAAGATGTCCAAAGTGTGTAATGGGAGTTCTTTGCTCAAGTGGCATGGAGGTGAACATTCTTCAAGCTGAAGAAGAGATCAGGAAACTACAAAGGGGGAATTGCTCCTTCCTTATTGTGGAAGTGGTAGGAGTTTTCCCCCCTTACTCCTATCTCTTGATGGTGTGAAAGGATTTCCCATCCTTTTTTCTTGGTTGGTGTCAGCCCCTCCATGTTTCTAGTAGAGTGAAAGTGGCAAAGAGGAAACCTCTTTGCAGTAAGTAGAGGCAAAGGTAGGCTCTTGATAGGGGCGTTTGCTAGGAATGGGTGATGAAGGTACAGAAGGATTTCAGGGGCTGTGGTGAGTAGAGTTTAGAAATCCCCAGTAGCGTTAGATTTCCTCATACGCAGTTTGGGAGGTATATTCCTAACTAGGCAGATAGATTATATTGTAGGTGATAGCTGCAAAGCTTCCTGTTCTTAAATTTCCGGCTTTATTTTCTTATTAAAAGAGCTATATATTTCTTGACTATGTATTAAGGTACTCTTTGAATATGTTATAATTCTCTTCTTCCATTAGAGAAGATATTGAAATAGAAGTGGTTGTGTAAGGTCATGGAACAAATTAGAATTTTCTTTAAAATTAAGTCTCTGAGGCTCTAAACTGTTATCATACAGGCTTAATTTATGTCTGATAATTTGTATCACTTGATTCAGCCCTGATTTGGGGTTTTTGTAATTTAAATTATAGCAATATTTTGATTTTAAGGGTTTGTTACAACTGTCAGTTAGAAACTAGGGAGAAGGATTGTTTAGTGGGCCCTAGTGATGGATCTAAGCCTTGTTTAGATCAAGAGGAACTTTTATACAGAATTTATATGAGGTTGTGATCATAACATTTCTAAATCTTAATTGATATTTTCTATTTGTTGAGACATCATTTTCCTGGTTTCCTGTAGCTATTGTCCATGATTTCCTTTAGAATTTTTGAGTATATTTAAAACAGTTGATTTAAAGTGTTTGTCCAACAAGCTCAATTTCTGTGTTTCCTGAAAGACAGTATCTGTTAATTTCTCCTGTGAATGGGCTATACTTTCTTGTTCCTTTGTATGCTTTGTAATTTTTTTGTTGGAGACTGGGCATTTGATTATTATAATGTGATAACTCTAGAAATCAAGTTCTTCCCCCTCTTCAGGGTTTGTTTTTCTTACATGTGGTTGTAGTTGTGTATTTGTTTAATGACTTTTCGAAACTATTTTTTGTAATGACTGTATTCTTTGTTTTGTGTGGTTTCTAAAGTCCCTGTTCCTTTAGTTTATGGTAAGCTAGTGTTTTGACATAGATTTCCTCAAATCCCTGGAGTCAAGAAAAAATAAAGAATTCTCCCATTCTGTGCACATTGACTCTGTTGGGAAACTGCTTCAGTGCTTAGCCACGTTGTTTATGACTCTGCCTTACCCTTCACTTCCTTCTTGCTCTGAGTCTGAAAATTAGCCAGAGGTGGAAGTGTAGAGTCTTCTCAGGTCTTTCCTGAGCTTGTAGTCTAAGAAAAGTCCTCCTGGGCATGCATGTGGCTTCTCAAATTCCCATATCAAAATAATTGATTTTCAGCTTTTTAATACATACATTTAGAGCTATATATTTCTTTCTAAACAATGATTGAGCTTCATCTCATTAATTTTGATATGGTGTGGTTTTAGTATTAACAATTAAAAATATTTTCTAATTGTCCTTGAGACTTATTAGTCTATTGCTTAGTTGTCAAACTTTTGGGGATTTTAAATTTATTTATTTTTGAATGGTCACTGTATATGGGGCTGCCACTAATTACATGGCTTTTGAATACATGGTTCCTGTAGCCAGTTGTCATTGATTGATTACATTGATTTAATTCAATTCTGGTGTTACTTGTTGTGGCTTAAGAACAAGTACAGGCAGACCGCAGAGATATTGCTGTTTCAGTTCCAGACCACCACAATAAAGCCAATATTGCAGTAAAGCATCACATGAATTTTTTGGTTTTCCCAATAATGTAGTTGCACATAAGAGTTACGTTTGCATTATATTGTAGTCTATTAAGTGTGCAATAGCATTATGTCTAAAAAAACAATGTATGTACCTTAATTAAAAAATACTCTATTGCTAAAAAATGCTAACTATCATCTGAACTTTCAGCAAGTCTCAATCTTTTTGCTGGTGGAGGGTTTGAACTACTGTGAGAATCACCAAAATGTGACAAAGAGATACAAATTGAGCAGATGCTATTAGAAAAATGGCACGGATAGACTTGCTCCATGAAGGGTTGCTACAAACCTTCAATTTGTAAAAAATGCAATATCTGTGAAGCACAATAAAGTGGAGTACAAGAAAACAAGATATGCCTGTAGTCATTTAAAGAAGGTGAGAATTTATTTTTCTCACTGTCAGCCCTGGTTTCTAAAAGACTTTTGCAGGCCCAAAGGTTTAAATAAATCTAGAGGTTCAAGGTTCTCAAGTACATCTACCAGGTGGCACCCTCCTAGGTATCGGGGCACTATCTTTAGAACTGAAGTCTTGTCAGGGCCGTGAACTAAACTTTTTCTGTAATTCTGCTCCTCTCATAATCTGGTCCTGGGCTGGTTTTCCAGTTTGGTCAACCCTCTGGCCTCAGAAATAGTCTCTTTAAATGTTACAGAGTCCCCTGGCATTTACACTGTATCTAAATTTGGTGGTTGGTGAATTGAGTCTTATAGGACCTTGGGGCAAGCTGCTTATGGGTCGGTGTCTTAGTACAGGCACTCTGCTGCAGTTTTCTGCCTATAGCATATCAATGGCTTTTAACATCAGTCAACCAATTCCACAGTCCTTGTAACTACTCTTGCTATTTTATTTCTCAAATATTAGAGATATCAACATAAGTCTATTGCATTAGTCAGTGCATCACCTTCCTCTGGTATCCTCTCTCAATTCAGCAAAAGTGAAAGTCTTTGTCATTGTGAGCTATAGCATGCCACAGGTTATTGCCACTCTCTCTACTACCCTCAGTGTGACTCTTGTTGCCATCTGGCCAGGGAGTGATCCAGCCGCAGAGCCCATCCTGAAGTTCTGCTTCCTGTTACTGTTAGCTTGGTCACACTCCCCTCCACCACCTTGAAGCAGATCCTGAGACAAGAATTGAGCACATGTAGTATATTTGGGAGATTCAGGGACACTGACAGAAGTGATAGAAGAGAAGGAGCCAATAAGGGAGGTATGTTATCAAGTCAGGTACCACACTGGGTGACTGGAGCCAAATCACACAAGGAAGTGCACTTATTATTATTGCAGCAAAGAGATAAGCAGGTTTGGAGTTTTTCCAAATCATTCATTGGCTAAGGGCTGCCCTGGAAGGATGTTGATTCACAGGCACTTTCAGCCCACCACATGCATAGGAAGAGTGGGTTCTAATAGATAGAGGGAGCCCTTCAACATAGATGCAGGTGCTGGCCCAAGAAAGGCTGGAGTGTATGGAAATGGTCAGAGGGTCTGAGAGGATATGGTGTAATGCTGACACTGTTGGCAACTGTCTATTTTCAGCTATGCAAGATAATATGAGATTACTTTCTAAAGTTGTACTGATTTATCCTATGAGAATTATCTCCACATCCTTGCCAATATTTGGTATTATTAATCTCTTTAATTTTGGCCATTCTGTTGGGTGCATAGTGGTACGCTGTTGTGATTTTATTTTGCATATCCTTTATTATTATTGGTTGGTTTGGGTCCAACCAGGAAAGAGAATCATACAGTAATTTTAATAGGAAAAGTTTAATGTAAAGGATTATTGACTGTAGCACAGATTGGAACAATGAGAAATTGGCTAGTAAGAAGTAAAGAGAACTCTGCAAAATATAGAAGCAGCCACTACTACTGTTATGGCTGAGGTAGAACCCTTGAGTGAGAGTCCCTGTGACCTGGCCTGAGATCCAGACCTTGTTGGGAGAGCAGGCTGTGGCTTACTGAATGGCAGAAAAGTCACCGTAAAGCTGTATCTGCGGAACTTGCTTAACATCTGCCCTTTGGAACTTGCCATGGTTACTTATGGGATGCTGCGGAAAGCTTTTCACAGAGTGGTGTCTCACTGGAGGCCTCTGCTGCAGAACTCCAGTTCTGAGGGGAAGTGCTGGGGGAAAACTGTTGGTGGCTGGGTGCTGGTGGCCATCAGGTATGTAGGAGCCTAGTACCTAGTGCTGCAGGAGCTTGTTGAGTGAGTACATTGGAACAGGGAAGCAAATCTGTTTCCTCCTGCAGTCTCTCCAGCGTGCTCTATTGACAAAGCCTGCAGGCTTAGCATCCTGCCCTCTGGAAAAAAAATATTTAAAGGGCCCAGATCCATTTTCATAAAGTAGGCAAAAAGTCTGAATTTTGAGGTGGGAGTCAATGGATAACTGGCACAGTCTGCCCTTTAATTATTCAGCTTCTTCTGTATGCATCTTTCTAAACACACGTGAACTCCCCAGCAACCAACAAAGCTGTATTTCTACCTAAGAAGATACACTTTTTCCAAGTGAAGTTCTCATCCTCTGTCCAAAAGGAGGAAACACAGGTTTCGAGAGTCATTGTATCTATCACTGGTTATGTTAATTGCTCTTTATATTCAGTCATAGTCACACTAAATATTCCATTATCTAAAGTCTAAATTGTAAAGTTACAGCTTGTAAATTAAATAAAAATGTGAAGGAGAGAGGGTGTGTGTGTGTGTGTGTGTGTGTGTGTGTGTATCAAATAGAAACTATGTAAAGTTGTTAGGATACTTAACTATTTAATTTGTTAAAAGACCATAATTAATGTGTATGGTTCTGTTCTTCCACTCCACATACCGTATTTCCCCCGCCCTCAACTAGAATCTTGGCTCCTTGGAGTTTTACTTGGTGGAGTGACCCACGTCCAATGGGTAGAACCCTCAATCATCCTGCTGTAGTTTGGATATTTCTTATGGACCTGTCTTCTAGATTCCTCATCCTCTTTTAGCTGTGTTTAATGTGTTGTTAAACCTGTCCATCGAATTCTTAATTTTGATTAATGTAGTTTTCAGTATTAGAATTTCCATTATTTTTTTCAAATATACTGTTACTTTTTACAGTTTTCAGTTAACTGCCGAAATTTTAAATCGTGTCTTTTGTCTTTTTGAACTTAGTACGTCATATTTGTTTTATAGGGCACATCTGATAATCTCCACAACTGGAATATCTTCAGGTCTCTTCCTGAAGATATTCTGTTGGTTCTTGTTTTGTTGTCATCTATCTTTATGTGTCTTACTATCTTTGATCATAATAGACATCTTCTTTGAAAAATTATTGGTAGAAATAATTTGAGGACTAGGATAATGTTATCTTACTTCAGAGAATATTTTTGTATATTCCGTTAGGAGCCTTGGCATAATAATAGTTCTAGTATCACCTTAAGCCAGTGGTAGGTCTTGGGGTTTTCTGTCATCCTGATGACTTGTAGCTGGGTTGCAGTCCACGTAATGGCTGGTTTCTGATACACCTTTACCCTTATAGAAAAACTTTGTGTCCCAGTTCAGAGTGCTGTGTTTATTTGAGCCCCTACCTTTTGCAGGTTGCTGCGTCCAGCATTTGTCCCCCTTCTTCCTTGAGGCTGTCAAAAGTACTCTCAGCCTTTTGGCAGTCTCTAATAAATAGATAAAATTCTCCATAACAGAAGTAGCTCTGGATGCCTGGTTCCTCTTTAAAGAATTTGAAACTTCTAGATCTTGGCTTAGTAGGTCTTACCATTTTGTTACTTATAAGATTTAACAATTGTTCTTTAGCTTTTTAAGTTATCTTCAGTGGAGGTTTGTCTGAATTAGCTCATCTGGAGCTATTATTGGAAGTAAAAAATCAGGACAAGCTATTTAACTTGTTATTTAAAATGTGCTTCAGTTTTCTCATCTGTAATATGGGATTAATAATTACTATCTTGTGGGGCTTTTGAGATTTTTAAGTGAGGTAACACATTATGAGCTTACAGTAATACCTGATACTGTAAAATGCTCAATTTATTATTATATTACTTTGAGAACATTGGAATGTTTAAAAACTTTTCCAAGCATGAATTAGCCCTTTTTTAAATCCAAACTAATTTTCAGGGATTACAAAAGACTTTCAAATAACATTTACATTAATTGACCTTTTTTGTTATCCCTGATTTAGGCAAGTGAAACTCTTTTCCTTTAATGTTTTTGAGACTCTATGCTATAAGGAAAATTTAATTTTCTCTAAAACTAGATAATTACCCTGATATCTGTGTAGACATGTATGTATGTATGTATAAATATATGTGTGTGTATGTATATGGGGATATATAAAGACTGATAAGCCAGTATGTGTGTGTGTACATAAATACATAAAGGCTAAATGGAAAGATATCTTAGTTATTTAAAATATTGTCTTTTGTTGATAAAATATAATTGGGCTGGAGCTAAGGAGAACAAAATGAAGTAGAATTGGGTTATTGTTTAAATATTTAAAAATTCTGAAAATTTGAAGCTTTTCTAAATATCTTTTTCTTTTTTGTGTTTAAAATAGAGGATAATTACAAAACCCTTGATTTACCCTATTTTTAAAATTGACTGAGTTCTTGGACTAGATATAAAGTTGATGAAAGAAAATGATTCTAAAAACAGGTAGCTGAACTCAGTAAAGTCTGGTGATAGCTACTTTAGCAGTCTTGCTGCATGAAAAGCAGACATAGCTAACAATGTAACCTCCAAAAGTGCTAGGTACATATACTATTTCTCTATTCCATAGATCTGCATCTTTCAAAGTGCATTTGATCTTCTTTCTTTTGCATCCATCTAATTTTTGTGCCGAGTAAGTTTAACAATATTTTGCATCAGCATCGAACCCATCTGTATAGTGTTGTCTTTCAATGTGTTTTTCCACTTTGTAAAATGAAACAATCATAATACATAAAAATTTAAAGAAATTCAAAATAAGTTTCCTTTGAGATTTAGAGAGATGGTATATGGCAATCTGAAAATTTTCTTAAGTTGTAAGTAAATTCTCCTGTTTGGAAGTTTGGTTTAGTGTCTTTTTAAATTTTTTATGCTACTGTGTGTCTTAAAGTTACTTTAAGGTAATCATTTTCATGATTTTGTTTTCTAGGTTAACAGAACCTTCTGGATATTTAACAGATGGTCCAATTAACTATAAGTATAAAACTAAATGTACATGGCTAATTGAAGGCTAGTAAGTATACAATTTGCATTAAATTATTTATTCTGAAATGATAAAGAAGGTGATTATATCAGTGTTAAAGCATTAAAATATAACAACTTCATAGTTATATAGTTTATTCTGTTGCTTATTATTGGAAAACATTATTCATGATGTTTTAAAATGGGATTGATAAATTTTAGATATAATGATTAATGTAAATTACAATACCCTTTTACTTGTGATAATAGTTTGATTTTTACATATATTTATTTTTAAGTTATGTTACTATGGCATTAAGTCAAGTATGCATTTTTGGTTTCTTTTAAATCGCTTGTTATGGAATTTGAAGACTGCATAGAAAGGATAAAAATATTCCATGCTGAATTATGCCATTGGTTCATACTATTCAGCATTTTAGTTCTAAGGGTGTTAAAAAAAGAACATTTTGTAAAAGAGAGAGTTAATTGTCCTTTTAGAGGCATTTTCAGTAATTAGGGCTTGAGACTGAATTTATCTATTTAAACATATTATGACTGGATCATAAATGATATGAGTTGTTTTTGAACTATTTTATGATTTTAAAGAGTATATTTGGAAAACTGGGTTTTTATTTTTGTTACTTTAAAGGTTTTTTAAAACTTCAAGCTTATTAATTCCCTGTGTACCTGTGGTCTCATGTATTTGTTAACAAATAAAGAGTATATCGTATTGAGACCTTTTGATTAAAATTTGAAGACCTTATTAGTACCTCTAGTTAAGAGTTCATAGAAATAAGAACAGTCTTGAGTGTTGAATTTAAAAATCAACTGTATTCAAGTACAATTTGCATACAATGAAGTATACCCATATTAAGTGTACAGTTCAATAAGGTTTCAGTAATGTATACAATTTATGTACCTCCACCTTAGTCTAGACATAGAACATTTCCTGTTGACTAAATTTTTGTAAGACATAGAACATTTCCTCTTGACTAAATTTTTAGAAAAGGATGATACATATGGCTGGTTAATAGATTTTGGAGTTGTATATCATTTTTACAAATTAGATATGACTGTTTATCAATCTTTTATACTGATGTATGGATTTATAGCTAAATTATCTGTAAATAGGTTTTTAATAAAATACTCTAAGATTTATTTAGACCATGCTTTACATATTACATATTAATTTTAAAATATTTTAATTTTTTTTCAGTCCAAATGCAGTGTTAAGATTAAGATTTAATCATTTTGCTACAGAATGTAGCTGGGATCATATGTATGTTTATGATGGAGATTCAATATATGCACCTTTAATAGCTGTACTTAGGTGAGTAGTTATGTTTAATTGATGAATTTATAGTCAGTTGTAGAAAAGTAACTGTATAATTTATTAATTTTAAATATATACTCATCTTTACTGCAAAAATAAATTTAGCATAGGCGTTGATGGCTAAACTTCAAAGATGGTATAAGACTATGATGATACTGTGACTGTCAACTTAGGGGTATATATAATAATGTAAGCATTGATATAACAGAGATAAGTAGTTACTGTTTCAGAAATGTAGATTTATTAATAAATACCCCTTATTCTTGCTGTACATAGTTCATTCTTTTAAAGTGAATTGAATCTGTTTTCAGAACTATCTGTATTTGGATAGATTAATGTGAGTTCTAGCTGACAAAAGGAATTAATAGATATATATTTTATAGTTATCTTTTTATTTTAGAGAAATTATAAAATTTTAAATTCTGTAAAAAAGGTTAAGTTATGCTTTATTTAGTGGTTTAATAAAGAAGGTGTTTCTATTAGTTCTCACAGTTTGGGAATTTTGGTTGTTTCCAAATATTTTATTGTTAGTAGTCAGGTAGTAAGATTTAATTTAAAAATTTTAAAATCACAGCATTTTCAGTATCAATTTAAAACTCTTTATTATGTATGTACAAATTATTATGAAATGTTTTATGAACACGAGAGAATATATTAGATAGAAAAATTTTTGAGCATATAGTGTAGATTTAGTGTACAATTTAACTAACATGATTGTTGACCAGAGTTATTCATTACATTATTCCTTACTTTTGTTACTTACACAGTATCTCTTATATGTCCTGTCATTGTTAAGAATTTAAATATGGGTAAAAGCTTATTGTTCCCTTCAACATTTTTTATTTTATTTTTCTTTTTACTATTTATGTTGTAAATATTCTGTTTCAACAGGAATGTAAACTATTATTTTTTTGGATAAACATGTAAGGGCTGTATTTCCGAATGACTGTTTGAAAATGACTCCTTGAGAACTTAGATGCTTATTCTGTGATATTGCTATTGCTCAAGATACTTGTAGAACTTAATTTTTGAGTTGTTTGAAAATTATAGAAAGGGTATTCTGGAGTAACCTTTCATCTAACACCAATAGATAGAAAATGGAGCAGAGCCTTGTGAACAATTACATTGTAAGATAATTTATTGCAACAATTAGATAAGATACTAGGTTCAAACATTTATTTTTAGCAATTTAGATATAACCGTTATCATTCCTCTATTTTTATGACATTATTGACTGACCATCATTTAGATGTGTACCTTTTCATTTGTTTGTCTAGTAGTTATGATGACTGCATTAATTAACAGTGATTCACTAACACTCTTACCAGCCATTTCTTGATACTAAAGGAAGCTTTTGTAAGATAATTAGCAGGATGGGATTTAGTATATGACTGTGAAGGTGGAACCAGTGACTTTTCATCAGCAAGTGTTCCTGTTAACTATCCTGAGAGAGGTGGAAAACTCATATTTATTGAATATCCACTTGATTGTAACTGTACTAGGCAGTTTAAATGTCATCAGTCCTTGTTAGGATATTGTGGAAGAAGTACTATAATCCCCCATTTATTGTTGAGAAAATTGAGACTCAGAGAAGGTTTTACTTCTAATAGATGGTAGAGCCAGGATTAGGACTTGACAATCTCCGGACTTAAAAGCCTATACTGTTTGTACTTCATTTTACTAAGAATTCAGAATCTAAATGTTTGAATTATTCCAGCTGTATAAGAATTTATTATTCAACAAACATTTGATAACCTCCTCAATTCAAGAGACTGTCATAAGCCTGGAGGATGCAGTAAGGAGTAAGATACAGGCCATTGCAGACACCAGCTACCTGAAGTTGTGCCCAACTTTATAGGTTAAGTGCACAGTCCTTCACAAAACTGACCTCACTTCAGATAACAGCTGCAAGTTCGGGGGTCTCCGGGCCACCTGCACTTCTGACCAGCTGGCTACAAATTTAGAGGTGCCTGTGGCCCCTTCAGGTTCAATAATTTGCTAGAATAACTCACAGAACTCAGGAAAGCACTATACTTATGATTATAGTTTTATTATAAAGGATAAAAATCAGGACCAGTCAAATGAAGAGACACATAGGGTGAGATCTGGGAGCATCTCAAAGCTGTGTACTCAGGACATATGTTACCCCCCCAACATATCAGTGTGTATTGCCACTTAGGATGCTCACCTGATTTACAGGTGTACAGAGTTTTTTTTGGGTTTCCTTTTGTAGGCATTATTGATCTAATCATTGGCCATAAGCCTGAACGCAATCTTTAGCCCCATTCTTGACTCTGGAAGTCAGATTGATTTCTTGTGGCTTAAAGCCCCAGCCAATCACATGGTTGGTTTTTCTGGTGGGGCCAGCTCCCATCCTGAGTCACCTCATTAGCATAAACTCTGAGCCCACCATGAATAACAGAGACATTCCTATCACTTGGGAAATTCCAAGGATTTGGAGGCTACATCACCACACAGTAGTTGGGCACTGGTGGTGGTATGTAAAGTGATTTTTTATACAGCACAATAAGTGTTATAATCAGGTTATGAAAAGAGTGCTATATGATTTCAGAAGTAATGAATTCGTCATGGTGAGTTTCATCATGAGTAGAAGAATGATAGACAAATTGTGGGGGTCAGATAGGACATTCTAGGTAGAGAAAAACATACGTACAAAGGTGTGTACACACTAAAGAACATTATATTTTGCGTCAGTAGTAAGTAGTTATGAGTAACTTGATCATAGGAAATGTGAAGGGATAGGTAGGTGCCAGATTACCCAATAAATGGTAATCAGCAACATCTACTGAATACTTACTATGTGAGGGGCAGTGTGCAAGAGTTCTTTATATATATCAAGTCATTTAATCCCCACAATAACCTTTTAGGTAGGTATTATTATTGCCATTTTGTAAATGGAGAATTAAGGCACAGAGAGATTCTGTGGGTGGCCCAAAGTTGCTTGACTGGTTGGTGATAGAGTCAGAATATGAGCCTGATTTTATAATGCTGTAATCACTGTAGTGTTGCTTTCTTGTTACCGCACTAAAGAAATTGGACTTTATTCTGTAGGAAAGACTTTTTAGAATATGGAGAATGGATTGGAATGGAGACCTGCTATTTTTTTATTGTGTGCTAGACTATCATGTGCTGGACGCCATGTTTGTAAAGTCACAGGTAGTGATTATTTGAGGCCTAGAAAGTTATTATATTCCCAAAGAGTGCCTGGGGACACTAGAAATCCACAACCAACTGAATTCTAATTCAGGTGTTGAGGTAATTTACACCCAAACTGAAGTTCAGTCCCCTGAAGGGCCTGTCTTCTACTAGTTCACTTTTACACCTAGTTTTTGGGGTCTCAGGTCAAAGTGAGGGCCCTGTGTGCCACTTTTTGGTTTCCTAGCTATGTAAAACAGCCCAGTTTCTTAGCCCTTCAGACCTCACCTCCAACTTTGAAATCAGTGAATGCCCATAAGGAGAAATGGCTCTAATTCGTGGGCTTACCCTTTTCTTAGTTCTCCCCAGTACCTTCAGGCTGATTTTTTTTAACTGTCATTTTTTCTAGTTGATTTCAGTGGGAGGGTTGGTTGGTCCAAATTGGTATGTTATGTGAGAAGTGTGAGTCCTCTTTCATTTACTGCTTTCAGAACACTTACAAACAAACAGCCAAGCAAACAAATCTGCTCTTTTCATCTATTTCAGAGGGATTAATCATATCAGTTATAAACATCTGGGAATATTATTTTTAGTAATCATTTGATATAATCTCACTGCAATGAAAAATATATATGTGTAACTAAAACTGGTCTTACAGAATTTTAATTGTGTTGACAGCCTCCTTTTAAAATCTTTTGTTCTTTCACAAACATAAGCTAGTCGATGTTATAATTATTACAACATCAAGCATTGATTACTTTTTAATTTGTTTGCTTTTCAAAATGTGTTTACAAAATAAATTATTTGACTATAATATTTCATTTTGTTCTGTCAAATATGATTTGAATGAGGGAATTCAGTTCCTGGTGGTGCCTAAGCATAAGTTTAACAGTGTCTAAAGGCATTGACTATTTTGAGTAATGTAATTTGTTGTTAGCAGCTTCTTTTCGTTCTGATTTTATGCTTTCATAGATTTAGAGAGGATAGTATGTATAAATAAATGAAGATATATAATTTTCCCCCATGAACAAGTAGGGTTAAAAAGGGAGAAGTACCAGTTATTAATTTAGAACTCCTGCTTTTACACATTTATATTTATCCCCATAAACTTCACTTTCTTTTGTGTGTGTATGAGTAATATTGTCTTTTGGAATAATTATATATTAATGTAATTTTCATAAGTATGCAAAATTCTAAAGAAATATAAAAAGTGTATTTTAACATGACCTAAAATACTTAGATTAGTGTATTGGAAATGTACAACTTTAACTAGAGTAGCATTGTAGTCACTTAGCTGATGTGGAATGTTCTATTCTAGCTTCATGAGAATTTGCAACTTGTGGGGAAAAGTAAGGCTATAAGGTCACTTGTTAGAGTACAAAGGTGGTTTTATTTTATTTTATTTATTTAATTGAAGTATAGTTGATTTACAATATTATAGTATTTTCAGGTGTACAACATAGTGATTTGATATTTTTATATAGATTATACTCCATTTAAAGTTATTATGAAATATTGGCTATATTCTCTGTGCTGTAATTACATCCTTGTATCTTACTTATTTATATCTAGTACTTTGTACCTCTTGATCCTCTTCCCCTATCTTGTTCCCTCCGCCACCCCTCTCCCCACTGGTAACCACTAGTTTGTTCCCTGTATCTGTGACTCTGTTTCTGTCTTGTTATATTCATTTGTTTCTTTTATTTTTTAGATTCCACATGTAAGTGAAAACATATAGCATATGTCTTTCTCTGTCTGACTTAATTCACTAAGCGTAATACCCCCCAGGTCCATCCATGTTGTTGCACATGGCAAAATTTCATTCTTTTTATGGCTGAGTAATATTCCATTTGTGTGTGTGTGTGTGTGTGTGTGTGTGTGTGTATACCATATCTTCTTTATCCATTCATTTCTTGGTGGACACTTAGGTTGCTTCCATATCTTGGCTTTGTAAATAATGCTGCTAAGAACATTGGGGTGCATATATCTTTTTGAATTAGTGTTTTCATTTTCTTTGGATATATACCCAGGAGTACAATTGCTAGATCATATGGTAGTTCTGTTTTTAATTTTTTGAGAAACCTCTGTACTGTTTTCCATAGTGGCTGCACCAATTTATATTCCCATCAAGAATGCACTAGGGTTCCCTTTTCTTCACATCCTCCCCAACATTCATTATGTTGTCTTTTTGATTATGGCCATTCTGACAGGTGGGGGTTGATGTCTCATTGTGGTTTTGATTTGCATTTCAAGGTGACGTTGAGCATCTTTTCACGTGCCTGTTGGCCGGCCATCTGTATGTCTTCTTGGGAAAAATGTCTGTTCATGTCTTCTGCCCATTTTTTAAACGAGGTTTTTTTGTTTGTTTGTTTGTTTTTTTTTTTTGATGTTGAGTTGTATGAGGTCTGTATATATTTTGGACATTAACCCCTTATCAGACATATCATTTGCAAATATCTCCTCCCATACAGCGAGGTTGTCTTTTCATTTTGTTGATCATTTCCTTTGCTGTGGCAAAGCTTTTAAGTTTGATTAGGTTCCATTTGTTTAGTTTTGCTTTTGTCTCCCTTGCTTGATGAGCCAAGATCCAAAAAAATAATGCTACAACTTATGTCAAAGAGTGTTCTGCCTATGTTTTCTTCTAGGAGTTGTATGGTTTCTGGTCTTACATTTAGGTCTTTAATCCATTTTGAGTTTATTTTTGTATATGGTGTGAAGGCATGTTCTAATCTCATTGTTTTACATGGAGCTGTCCAGTTTTCTCAGCACCATTTGTTGAAGAGTCTAGCTGTTCTCCATTGTATATTCTTGCCTTCTTTGTCATAGATTAATTGACCATAAGTGCATGGGTTTATTTCTCAGTTCTCTATTCTGTTCCATTGATCTATGTGTCTTTGTGCTAGTACTCTTTACTGTTTTGATTACTGTAGCTTTGTAGTATCATCTGAAGTCAGGGAGGGTGATACCTCCAGCTTTGTTCTTTTTTCTCAAGATTGCTTTGGCTATTCAGGGTCTTTTGTGGTTCCATACAAGTTTTAGGATTATTTGTTCTAGTTCTTTGAAAAATGTCATGGGTGTTTTGATAAGGATTGCATTGAATCTGTAGATTGCTTTCGGTAGTATGGACATTTTAACCATATTAATTCTTCTCCAAGGTGGCTTTAAATGAAGGTTTACATATGACTTAAGTTAATGATCACCCTATAGTATTATGACAGGATGGATGGCAGGACAAAAGGGATAAATGGGACATAGCAGTCCAAATGGTGAGAAGAGAAAAAGGAATATGGTGGCATGAGAGTAGATGTTAGTCTGTTGGCAGCAGTAGCAGAGCTAATTGGTGAGAAATGGCTAGGAACTCATTTTAGATTTATTCTTCTAGTTGCCCATTCTAATATAGATACTTAGTGATTCTGACAAGAATATTTTGAGTAAATTTTGTGTGATTAACTGTCATATGTACAATAATATACAGAGTGTTCAATTTTGCTCTCTTACAGTGGTTTGATAGTCCCTGAAATAAGGGGAAATGAAACTGTGCCTGAAGTTGTTACAACGTCTGGCTATGCACTGTTACATTTTTTTAGTGATGCTGCATATAATCTAACTGGCTTCAACATTTTTTACTCGTAAGTATATTTTCAAAAAAATTCATATTGTAACGATTCTTATAATTTGACATAAAAGAGTTTATTGTTTGTTTTTATAAATGTCTTACAAGGAGCAGGCTAGTGTGTTAAATTCCAAAATATATAGCATCTCTTCCTAAGTGACATAAAATTTTAATAATATCCCAAATACTGTCCAAGCTTGTATAGGACAGTTTCTAAGTCTCAGGACACTATGGTAACAAGTTAAGTTTGGTTAAAAATTAATTACAGAATTAAAAATTTTTGGAAAACGATTAAGTAAACATATTATACAAACAGTGTCACTTTACTGGTAATAACAGATGTGTAGGATTGCAGGGAGCCCTCATCTTCCCTACTGTGCTCCAAGGTATTTTATACCTAATTTGGAGAGTGAATGAGAGCTGAGTTTTCATAGTCCTTCTGTATTCTAAAGATTGTACTGGATGCTTTATATATATTATATTCTTTAATTCTCTTCTCATCAGTCTGTCAAATGGGTATTTTTCCCATTTTACACATGAGGAAATTGAGGCTTAGGAGATAAGGTAAGTGGCTATATACCACTGTCTCCTCTAAAATTAGAAAGTAGTATTTATTGAGCATCTATTATGTAGACTCTGTATACATTTTTATATCTGGAAGTCCAAGGGTGAAGTGAATTAGCCAGAGATGCTTTCAGTTGCTTTCATTAGGAATGGCCACAGAGGAACTTGATACATTTTGTTTGTTTGTTTTCTTCAAGAACGTAGAGAATGATACCAGAGAATTTTTCGCGAGGAATAAAATATTCTAAATATCCTTGAATCAGGAATTTATTATAGGATTTATTTATATCAAGAATTTACACAAGGGAGAATAAATATATAGTAGAATATAATCAGTTGGAGGGCTTTAAAATAAAGCTGGGTAAATATCCTTTTACTTCCATAACAGTGTATAAGTGATAGCATGCTGTTTAAGTATTATATAACCAGTTTAAATCATGGCTTCTCATATTGTTTCAGGTATTCATGAATTTAATTTTTTTTCTGTGAAATATATATTCAAAGCAGTTGAGTACTTAAGTCTTTACAAAACAGTGTGCTTGGAACTGTATAGATCCTGCAGATGTTGAGTATGTAGTCTTGGTAGCAGAGTAAACTCAGTGAATGAACTGAGGCCAATTGCAAATATGTGTAACCGAATTGCTTTAGGGTTTAAAAGGTACAGAGTAAAGAATTGAAGTCGCATTGTAAAATTGCGTTAAATGAAGCACGTAGACACAACATAAAAACTATAAAGTTAACAAAATATCAGCCAAAGTTCTTTTTCAGTTGTCTTGAATTTGAATATATATGAATTATATTTTACAGAATCAATTCTTGTCCTAACAATTGCTCTGGTCATGGGAAGTGTACAACTAGTGTCTCTGTTCCAAGTAGAGTATATTGTGAGTGTGATAAATACTGGAAGGGTGAAGCTTGTGACATTCCTTACTGTAAAGCCAATTGCGGCAGTCCAGATCATGGTTACTGTGACCTAACAGGTGAAAAGCTGTGCGTCTGCAATGATAGTTGGCAAGGTAAGTGGCTTTTGAAACATTGATTTATGTATCTAATATATTAATACGAATTCTACACTCATTTGTTTTGCTGTAGTTTACACACCCAAATCTCATGTATTTGTTTTATTTTTAGAATTTCAGTAACAGTCAACTTCTTAATAGCTTGCTCCTTCACAAATAAAATCAGTAAAGATTTTGTCAAAAAAAAAAAAAAAAAAACAAGAATAAAAGGAAACAGATACTCTAATATACTATTAGAAAGGATATAAATTCAAGACAGTTTGGCAACATCTCTCAAACTTTTTAACATATCTATTAAGTGAAGTTGAAATTCAACTGAAAGGAAACTACCACAGAGAAATTTTCACGTATGTTTCAAAAAGGAACACACCAGGGCTTCCCTGGTGGCGCAGTGCTTGAGAGTCCGCCTGCCGATGCAGGAGACGCGGGTTTGTGCCCCGTTTCGGGAAGATCCCACATGCCGCGGAGCGGCTGGGCCCGTGAGCCATGGCCACTGAGCCTGCGCGTCCGGAGCCTGTGCTCCGCAAATGGGAGAGGCCACAACAGTGAGAGGCCCGCATAACGCAAGGAAAAAAAAAAAAAAAAAAAAGATTTTGTCTACGTGCTATTTTGGGAATCAAGTGAAGTTATACATGAAGCTCTTTAAATTGTAGACGTGTGATCATTCTGATCTTCTTTAACTTTTTGTTGAGTTCCCAAAGATTTGGTGACGTGGCTGAGATTAACACGTGGTACATTCAAATTTGATTTGTAATGGGTAATATAAATAGTATATTGCAAAAATAGATGCTCATCTGGGAAGGTACTGGACTATATTAAACTTGTTTCTTGGGAAAGACTGACCTCTTGTGGCTATGTTTTAAAAGAACATAGAGTATTTTTAAAAGTTTAGCAGTTTTACAGCTGCTTATTGCAAAAGCAATGAGAAGAATTGGGGAAGAATTTCTAAACAATTTTTATAAATATCTATTATTAAAGATTAATTTTAGACTGTATTGAAGAGTTTTAGCTTACTTAAGTATTTGGGTATAAAATCATAAATCTTGTCATTGTGGAATTTAATGAAGAGATAGGTCCTAGTTATCTATATACTTACCCACCCAGAACTTGCTTTGTGCAGATTATATTTACATATTGAGAGCTTACTTTGTGCCAGTGTATTAATCCTGTTGATGGGGGAACTTTGACTCAAGAAATACATAATCCAAAGTTACATGATCATGTGTTATTATAATACAGTGTAACGGTAGTAGCAATAGTTCCTACCAGAGCTGTCTAAAAGTAAAAACCAAAGAGAATGGTTTCATATTCAACATTCTTGAGACAAGTTAGAAAAAATGTTACTGAGTGTGCTGAGTACTTATTTAGAGGAATTATTTTAGGCTTTCTGTAAATTATGCCCATTTTAAACCCATGTTGTTTCATTAAAAAATTAGTTGCTCCAACCATATGAAATACCAGTGATTTCTTATTGAATTGAATTTGATTTCCTACTATGATTATGACAGATACAAATTTCTCAGTGTTTTTAGTTATACATATAAGGCATGTATTTTGTTGAGTGGCTATTTTAATAAATCATGACCTTTCTTCCCTTAAAAAGTGCCTTGAGGTATCTTTTTTTTCCGTTTCAGTCTTGAAACTAAAATAACGTCCTTTTCTATGGAGAGAATAGTACACCAAGAATATATTTAAATTAAGGCCTGAGAAATAGAAGTATAGCTTATATGCTTGGTGTTTTTCTGACTGGTATTCATCTGCTATTAGTCCTCATCTCATTTTAACAGTCTTGAAAGCAAAAGAGGGATATATTTGTATAATATTCTCTATGAACACCTCTGTCCTTTTTTGCTCTTTACTTCCTTTTCGTAGTTCTTCTTTAAAATGCTTTATTTTCTGGAGGTTTTGTAATATGTATCTGGTTGAAAATATTATCTTTTATTTTTCTGGCTTTTATCAGCATTTCACATTTTATTATTCTTGTCAGGAGTGCCTGAAATCATAAAAATTCCTGGCTCTTAAATGTCTATAAGCAAATAAAAATGGGGAAGCAAATGCTGGGTTTGTTTACTTTTGAAGCAAAGTGATAATATGAATAACTTTATATATATGTATATGTATTAACACATACACATATGCATGTACACATATATTTTAAAAAAATGAGAATAATGTTAAAGTGCTTTATTATAAAATATACAGAAATCAGATACATTTTTATACCACTATTAATTCTTTGTCATTAAATAATTCATCTCTGAATTGATATGAATGTTTTATGGGTAGTGTTTGGTGAAATGGATATTGTGCGTCTTTCAAGACAGATGATGTGCAGATTGGTTTCTTTGAGCCTCCAAACTGACTCCTGATTCTATATCTAAGGAAGCATATCTTAAAGTAGGTGGGATTGTTGACTATATCACTAGGTTTTAATTTTAGATACATGGAATGGGAGAAACCATTGAGGGGAAACGGAGAGAGATTTGTTTCTAGGGCATCTGAGGAATGATCAAAGAGCTGGAGATATTTGAAATGAGAGCTGAGGAGGCAATCTTTATGAGATTCAGAGTCTGGCAGTTTTTAATGTGTTATTTGGAACTGGATTCTTTGGGTTAAGAATAACAGATTGTTGCTACCTTCATTATATTTTATCCATTTATGTTGGTTAATTTTACTTACTCTGTTTGGTTCTGTGCTAGTATATAAAAAGAAAATAAATGTTGTTTTCTAGAAACTGAGATTTTATTAAGAGAATACAGAGGAAAAGCCTAGGTTTTTGTTAAGTCTTGAATCCCCTTCCTCACATTTCTCTAGTGCTTGTCTCACCTAGGCTTCACATCTCCTTGTTTTCCAAGTTTAGTTTTTCTGTGTAGCATCTCCTAAGAGTTTTGCTTAGCCATTACTATACTTTTTTCCCCCTTAACTTTCTCATCTAAGTCTTTCTTCCTTAACCATCTGCTTTCACCTTTTTACTGTTTTAGGCAATAGGAGTATATTTTAAGACTAGATGGCACCATTAAAGTCAACTGTCCCCCTTTTTCTGTGGAAAGCACTTGTAACAACCAAAAGCTGAAATAGTAAAGAATATAGAAAATGTTAGTGCAACATTTTGAAAAGCGTACAAGTTGATTGTATAATGTTTAATTTTGTCATAATGTATAGTCTTCAAAGACAATGATATATACATATCAAATAGATTACTTAAAGGGTAGAGACCTGTGTGGATTCATCTGCTTCTGTGACATCTTTCACTTAATAAAATTTAAGTCTTAATAAGTCACAAGAGGGAAAAAGACAACTTTGAAGAGCATTTTTTCTTTTAAGATGGCTTCCAAACATTCGGATAGATGAGGGTTTTTTTTTTTTTTTTTTTTTGGCTACACCATGTGGCATGCAGGATCATAGTTCCCCTATCAGGGATTGAACCTGTGCCCCATCCAGTGGAAGCGCGGATTCTCAACTACTGGGCCACCAGGGAAGTCCTGAGGAATTTTTAAAAGGCATGAAAATCAAGATATAATAAATTGGATTTATGTTCATATGTAAATAATACAGTAGAACATTAATTTTCAAAGCAGACTCTCAGATATGGTGTGTTCCCACCCCCCGACTCCCGTCAACTCCCTAATCAGAGTGGCTCCAGGTTTCTCTCTTACATAACTTTAAAAAATCGGAACCACTGTAAGTCTTTGATTTGATTGTAAACAACAGAAACAGTTCTGGCTTATCTGAGCAGAAAAGGCAGTTACTGGAAAGTATGTCAGGGACCACTATCTCCCAGCATTCATTCTTGCCTTCTTTTTAGTGATAGGATTGACTGAGTTTTTAGCTCAGCACATGGTCTTCGGCTACAGATCATATTTTTCCACCTTCCTTGCGTCTAGTATGGTTATTGTGCTAAGTTTAGGTAAGTAGGATGTGAGTGGAAGTGCTGTGTGGGAATTTTACATCATTGAGATCTTTTCTAATGGCTGGTAAATGGCAGTAACTGTAGTAAGCAGTAGCACTTGCCCATTTGCCTCTAGAATGTTTTATGAGAGAGGAATTAACTTTTAGTTTTTTTAAGCAACTTATTTTTTGTTCTCTAAACCTGTAATCTGACTAGTAGAAAAGGATATTGGGTAGCTCACAAAGGAGATGGGAAGGCTGGAAAAACCTTGGTTAGAAAGGGGTCGGTGTAACAGAAGGCTAGGTGGGTTGGTTCCCAGCAAAGATGAAGCCACAGGGAAGTTTGATTAGGATATTCCTGTTACTGCCACTGGACCCTGGGGTACCACCACTGGTGTCTTTACTGTGGATACTGTATGCTACAGGCTTGGGTAGAAAAAATTCTAAATTCTCCCCACATCTTTGTATTACTTTTGAAGATTTGAAGGCCTGCTTAGTAAAACCTACTTGGCTAAACTTAGGTCTTATCCATGACTTGCTTGGCTGCCTTGAGATATAGAAATAGAGAATTTAACTTTTCTGAATTGTGTAGTGGGAAAGGATTCTGTTTCTGAACAAAATTCACACAGTGAGAGATTTTCCCAAACTAGGAAGGGGGTTCAAATGATTGGAATCTTCTAAATAAATAAAAAAATCCAAATAAAGTATTTTAAAGTGTAGATTGTTGCCATAATTGACAAGGAATGGGCTGAATAGTTCTCTCATGCCTACTCAGAAAAACTTTGCAATGTGGAATAGATGGTAGGAGTAGACAGGTTGAAAAGAAAAATGAGCAGCCTTCAGGGTACAATTCTTAATCTATTACAACAAAACATTTTCCACCTGTTTTATAGAGATGAAAAACAGGTTACCAGGTTTTATATACAAGACCATTGCTTAGCCATTTAAAATTTGTCCCTGGTCCTTTCCTATTCCAGAATGCCCTGTTCAATCCTATCGTCAGTCCTTTTACATGTCTTCAGGATATTCTTTATAGATATTCACTGTTCCTTTTCAGTGCGGTTCAGACACTGTTCTCATGTAAGAATTGAAGTTGGTTGTTTTCAGCCTTTAGATGATTGATTAAAAGACAGTATCTTCATATGTAAATCGGGTAATTTGATAGTTTTTTATAGTGTTTCCTATTCTTTATTGAAAGTTACACTTTGGATTTATCTCAGCTCCTTGAATGTTCTTTGTCCCTAAATATTTCAAGGCCTTTCTTGTTTCTGCACTTCCCCCTACAACACCCTCACCTCTTAACATTCTAAGACTGGGTCACATCCCCCCACGTGCTTTCATAGGACCCTGTCTTTTAAATTTATAGCTTTTATCACATTTATGTTTGTGTGATTCTTTATTATCTTTCCTACTGGAATACAAACTCCATGAAGTTAAGAATGACTATGTTTTGATCACCTTTATGTCTACAGCATCTTCTGTAGTGCCTGTTGTGTAGTAGGCACTCAAATTTTGTTGTTGTTGTTGAATGAATGAATTAGAAATGTATTAGTTGCTGGTTTAGTGATATGTGGACATTCAAGTATAGATGTTTTAGAAGACTAGTACTCCAATAACTTAGGCAATTTACTTGATACATAAAGCATAATTTTAAATATTGAGGGAAACATTTGAATTTGAGCATCTGGTCAGTTATTTTCTTTCAGTCCTTTGGTTTTAGATTTTAGCATTTGCCATTGGGTGGCAGTATTGACTACCAGAGCACACACTTAGATTCCATGGCATTATTTAAATTGTAAAAACTTGATGATTTTGTTTGTTTTAGAAAAATATAAAATCTTTTAGCTCAGATCCATGAATATTTTATCATACATTATTTTTTTTCTGGGTTAGTCACGTAACATATTAGGACAGAATTAGTTACTTTAGGATAGTGTGTATAAGTACACGAGACTATAGGTTGCTTTAAAGAAATCCATAGCATAGCTTACGTTTCCCTTTAGAAATTTAATAATAATGAATGTGATCTCTCTATTTAACTTTGTGGAGAGACAAGCAACAGATAATGTGCTAGATTAAATTCTTCTCGTTTTGTTCATTTTCCCCACCCAGCAAAAACAGCAAATCCAACTTTTTGCAAGAGCCAATACAATAAGTTTTTATTCCTCAGCTACTTGAAAAGTTGTTTAAAAATAAAAATAGTATTGAGGATGTATACATAACACGCTTTATTTACTAATTCATTCATTTATTTTTGTTCATTTTATGTAACAAAAATTTTAGAGCTTCTTCCAAGTGCTAGGTACTATTCTAGGACCTTTGAATACATCACAGAACAAATAAAGTAAAGATCCTTGTGGATCTTACATTCGAGCTAAGAGAGACAGACCATAGATAATCAACATAACATATATATTATACATATAATATTTTAGAAAGGGATAAGTGTAATGGAAAAATAAGGTGGAGCTGAGAAGGAGGGATAGGTAGATCTAGGGATGGGAGTTACAATTTTAAATAAAATGATCAGGTTAGGCCTTATTGAGAAGGTGACATTTGAGTAAAGACTTGAAGCAAGTGAGGGAGTTAGCTCTATAGATATTTAGGAGAAGGGCATTTCAGGCTGAGGGAGTAGCCATTGGCAAAGGCCCTAAGGCAGGAACATGCCTGGTGTGTGTGAGGGCCAGCACAAGGCCAGTGTGCCTGGAATTGAATGACTGAGGGGCAGGTTGTCAGATGTGAGCTCAGAGAAGTTGCAGAGCAAGGAGATGATCGAGGATATGGAGGTAAGGTGCTGGAGTGATGGAGGTTTGTGAGGAATGGAGCTAGATGAGCTAAGCCTTAGTGTTGTAGGCTGTTGGAAGGATTTTGACTTTTACGCTAAGTTAAATGGGGAGCCATTGTAGAATTTTGAGCAGACAATTGATATAGTCTGACTTAGTTTTAAAAGGTTCCTGTTGACTTCTATATCGAGAATAGACTACGAAAGCAGAGTACCAGTTAAGAGACTACTACTGTAATTATAATTTAGATGAGAAACGATAGTAGTGTGGACAGGCAGCAAGGAAGGTAAGAATTGCTTAATACTGAATGTGATTTTAAAACAGGGTTAATAGGATTTGTTGATGCATTGGATATGGGGGATGGGAGAAAGAAAAAAGTCAAGGATGACTTGAAGATTTTTTTGACCTTAGAGTAAGATAGAGTTGTCATCAGTTGACATGAGGAAGATTTTAGGAGGAAGATCAGTTTGAATTTGGTATGTTAACGTTTGAGATGTCTTTTAGACATCCAAGAGGAGATGTTGAAAAGGCAGTTGGAGTTTAGTGGAGAGAGGTCTGTACTGTTTGGGGCTGATTGGCTTTAAAATGTTAAATTGGAAATGGTTGATGATACTTAAAGCCATGAGATCAGATGAGATCATGAGGGAAGGGAGTGTAGAGAGAGAGAATAGAACAAAGGGCTGTGGGTTACAATAAAATTCACAGAATATTCTGTGCTAGACATAGGTTCCTTCCTTGTGGAAGGTTACCTAATGTTGAAATATTTACAACCACTTACTTTATTGCCTCTGACTTAGATAGGTGGGATAAACAAATCCTGCTTTCAATCCCAGCTATCTCTGTACTTGTCATTTTCAGCTAATCAGAACCAGTCTATAAAGCTTTGTTTGCAAGCCTTTCACAACTCAAAAATAGTAATTGGAAAGCACTGATCTTTGCTAACAGAAGGGCAGTTCCTTTCCATACTGTAATCACATCATTGACCTAAACTGTGAGAACCAAGTATTCTTGGAACAGATCTGGTGTAGTGATTACCACTCACAAATTCATTGTTCTGTAAAATTAGAATATTGTCAGAACAGCTGTGGACATTTAAAATACACTAAAGTTGATAACTGTCCTTTGGAGATTGGTTTTATGGGCCTAGCAAATGTTTAGAATACTTTGGAAACTGAAACAAAATCAAAATTGTCTGGTGATGTTAGAAGATAGGACTCTTGCAATGATGTTAGTATCTCATTTTGCCTTTTATTGTGGAGAACTTCAGATTCAATGTGATCATAAGACTATTTCTGGAGTGATTACAGGAAGTTACATGTACCTCTCTTCAAATCTTCCTTTTCAGAATACTTTTCCTTTCCTATTAGCAGTCCAGTTTCTGTGTGGGAAATTGCCTTTCACTCATTGAGAGTAGTCTTGATGGGATGATAAATCCAGATACCTGTCTATTTTAAGCTTGGTTTTCAGCCTCTTTTTAAAAATACTTTGAATTTCCCCATGTTTTTTCAACAAATACCCATTTTTCCTTAACCTAGCCCAAAGTAGTTTCTGTGGCTTACAACCAAAGAAATCTAGCTGTTATACTACACTAGAGGTACTATTCAGGGATTTGCTGTTAAACTCACTTGAAGACTTTACATTTTATCCTTCTTTATGGAAGAAAAGTTATTTTATAAAACTAATTTGTATAAAGCAAATAAAATTTTTGTACTGATTTCCAGTATCAAAACAGAGATAGAGTCCCTTAGAAAAACTTTTCCAGTGCAAAATAGACTACTTTGGGAAGGAAGAAAATATAACTCAGTAGTTCTGGAATTGCTTTGGAGAAACTTTCAAAACTTTGTAATACTTCCTTTATTCTAGGTTTTGTCCTTTGCAATTATTTCTCAATTGTATTTATCTCTGATTATAGAAATTTTTAGTTGTAATTTTACTGTTTTGTTTTGGCATGTATATTTACCATACCTAATAATGCTAGGCTTCATTAACGTATTTTGCCTGTAGACTTAATTATACTTAGTTTCCTTGTATATTAAAATGAGAGGATGGACTTCATAATAGTAATAATGTTACTATTATTAAGGTTTCATTATAGTATTTAATATTAAGTACAATCTCATTCAATCTTATTTTATTTTCACAGAATCCTATGTTCTTCTGCGTATAATCTCCATGATTAAACTGAAGTTTAGAGAAGTTAATTCATCCAAGGTTTCATAGCTAATAAGTTGGAAAGCGAGGTTTGACTTCATAGCTCTTGCTCTTAATCTTTTATGGCTCTAAGGTTATTTTCATTCATTCATTCATTCATGCATGCAGTAAGTGAATACTGAGGCCAGTCATATAAGAGTTGTGGGCCGTGTTAAGGATTTTTATTTTTAGTGTGATGGGAAATCATTGAAAGATTTTGAGTAGGGAAATTTATATTTTTAATCATTCTGGTTGCATTGTGGAGAGTTGAATGTGATAGGAAGGCAGCAAGAATGGAAATAAGGAGACCAGTTTGGAGACTATTGCAGTAAGTAGTCCAGGTGAGATTGGATGGTGGCTTGTACTAGGATGGTAGTTGGAAAGGGAAAGATCAGTGTTTAGAGCCTGGTAGAGGTGATCGAATTTAAAAATGTTTATAATTGGTAAGGTACAGACACTTAGACACCAACCAATCAAAACTGATGCTGACTTTAGCACTGGGGCAGGATCCTGGATGAGCCATGCTGTGCCAGGCATTATCCCTTTAGCTGTCTTTTGCGGAGAGTCTGGATTATCTCAGAGGGGCCAGGGGAACTGGGAAGGGGAAGGCCTGGTACCTGCAGCAGCATCTACTTAACAATCAGTGAAGCATTTCCATGTTTTAACAGTTGGAAAGGCTGTATTCCTGCATACGAAATGAATGTCAGTCCAGGACTTGTTGGATATGGGTGTGGGAGAAAAAGAGAACTCAAGAATAGCTCCAAGATCTTTGCCCTGAGCAACGGGTAAATGGAAGTACCATTTACTGAGATGGTAAACACTGGTGAAGGAGCAGATTTGGGAGGGAAAAAAGTCAAGATTTTAGTTTTGGACATGTTAAGTTTGAGATGATTATGAGACATCCAAGCGGAAATGTCATGTGGGTAGTTTCAGTTTGAGTCTGGAATTCAAGAGAGATTGTGAGGATGGAGGTATAAATTTAAGAGGGATGAGTATAATTCCACTTTGGATTGTAGAACAGTGTCAGAAATTTGTCTCGCAGTAGCCTGTCACTAATGCCGAAAGTTACATCATTAGAAATTCATTTATGCTCTTTGGATTAACCCATGGAAAAGGTAGCACATTAAATCTTTATGAAAACCCACTGTAATGTGAATTAGTTTATTACATCTTTTTCAAGACAGCTGTGATCTGCTTACCTTGAGGAGATTCCCATATTGATTGATAAAAGTTATGCAGGGAGAATTATGCAGAGATGTTCCATAACAGGACAGATAATGAAGTGGTAGATTTTTCATGGATGTGTTTTTATAAAAAGGGAGTCTTGGATGGCTTTAAATGATATTTAATGGGTGGTGAAGCCTTTGTGTGTATAAAGTGTTCTCTATAGTTATTTGTGTTT
The DNA here is from genome assembly GCF_000442215.2 of Lipotes vexillifer. Classification (NCBI taxonomy): domain Eukaryota; kingdom Metazoa; phylum Chordata; class Mammalia; order Artiodactyla; family Lipotidae; genus Lipotes; species Lipotes vexillifer. The sequence goes on along the minus strand of NW_006797481.1, from coordinate 6,203,850 downwards.
TAAATTAATATTCAGTTTATAAATTTACATTTTTAATCATTTCAGTTATGAGTGCAGAAAACTACAAATTAAGACATCTATTTTTCCTTACACTTTTAAGTCATATTCATAAATCTTTCTGTTTATAAACTTATTAATTTAGAGTAAAATAAAGACAATCTGTAGAGTTTGGCTATAGACCATTCCTTCTAATAACTGCTAGAAGTTACATAAAATAAGGTAGTAACAAAGAGGAAGAATTTGACTGCTGGTTTGCATAGAAAAGTAGATATTTTAGACTATAGAGTAAAAATTTAAAAATCTCTAAAATCCAATTTCTTGTATTAAATAACAGTATTTATCTGAAGTTAATAAATAAAATAAATTTAGTTATTAGCATTAGTTTCCTATAATTGCTGTAACAAATTACCACAGACTTGGTGTCTTAACACACATTTATTATTCTCTTACCATTCTGGAAGTTAGAAGTCTGAAATATGTTTCACTGAGCCCAAATCAAGGTGTTTGCAGGATCACACTCCTTCTGAGGCTCTAAGAAAGAATCTGCATCCTTGACTTTTCCAGTAGTAGAGTTTCAGTCCCTACATTCATTAGCTCTTTTCCCCGACTCCATCTCCAAAGCATGGAGCACAGCATCCTGCTTCAGTGGTAGTATTGATTTCTCCTTCTGTAGTCAAATCTCTCTTACAAGGACACTTGTGATTACATGTAGAGCCCTGCTCTCTAGAGCCTGCGAGCCACAGCTACTGAGCCCGCATGCCACAACTATTGACGCCTGCGTGCCTAGAGCCCGTGCTCCACAACAATGAGAAGTCCGCGCACTGCAACAAAGAGCAGCCCCTGCTCACCGCAAGTAGAGAAAACCTGTGCGCAGCAACGAAGGCCCAGTGCAGCCTAAAATAATAAGTAAATAAAATAAACAAATTTTAAAAAAGAATAGATACCTAAAATACCTAAAATTGAAAAAAAAAATAGTACAAAGAATATACAAGTGCCCTTTACCCAGATTAACCTATTATTAGCATTTTACTCTTTTTGCTTTATTATTCCTGATTTAAAATAAATCTACATTTTTCTTTTTAAGAAAACAAGATATAGCATTTAGACCAATTAGGTATACCACTTACGTGTAATGTCCATATGATTTATTTCTCTTCAGTTAAGTTAGAGGTTGGTAAACTTTTCTGTAGAAGGCCACATAGTAACTATTTTCGGCTTTGGGAATTGTGTGATATCTGTTGCAACTACTCAACTCTGCTGAGTACTGCAGAAGTAGCCATAAGTAATACTTAAATGAATGAGCATACTGTGTTCTTAAGAAACCTTATTCCAAAAACAGGTAGTGGGTTGGATTTTGCTCATGGGCTGTTGCTTGCCAACCTGAGTTAAATGAGTTCTAAGTGGTTTAGAATTGTAGTTTAACTTTAAAAAAAAAAAAAAATCAGTGTGTTCCTTTAATTTCTTTGGTTACCAGGGAATAGTTCACAGTCTTTTCACTCAGAAATTATAAAGTTTTCTATATTTGATTTAAAAGATTGTGTTGTTATCAAAGAGATAATCTAGGGTGCTATCTAATTTGTACCTGAAAAATACAGACTCATAGAATGTAAGCATTGAAAAGGACTTGGAAAATGAATGGATGAATGCATGGGTGAGTGAACAAATGAGAAAATAAAAACTGTAAAGGCTAATATTTCTGAAATTACGGTCTGTTTGGAAGCTTTAAAATTTTGTGATTCAGTGATAATCTAAAACTTTCTGATATAAGCAAATTTAACATCAAGTGATTGATCTCATAATTATGTAAAAATGCCACTTGATTGCAGTGCCAGCATTTGTGTTGACTATTTAGTTAGGACCAAGTAGTATCCTTATTGCAGGCTAAAAAGAATATTGAAGAGTACTGATACTTTTGTGATAAGTGAAGGTCAGCAGATGTTATGGCATATTATATGGATAAAAAAGGTTTGTAAAAGATAAATGAAAGAAAAGTGCTGGGAGAATTATGTTGTCAAAATAATATAGGTATCTTAAAGTTGCATAAAAAAGGTGCTATGGAATTGATATCATTTTCCACTTAGGACCAATGATTTACTTTGAGCACAACACCACCACCCATCATTTTAAGCAAAAATTAATTTTAATGATTTTATATTTGTTTATATACATAATTTATAAGTTTATGTTGATTTTATATTTATAAAAGGACTTTAAACATAAGGAATTTATTTCTAGTTTTTGTTTAAGCATATTAGTTTCATTAGAATTAAAATAATCTGTGAGCCCTTAAATTTGATGAAAATACATTTCCTTTAGGAGCATTCCTTCCATAACTTAAGTTTGAGAAACACTGATCTAGCCTAGCCTGCTACATTTTACAGATGAGGAACCAAGACTCATGAGTAACATCATGAATGTGGATAGGAAAAGGCAGTGTTTTTAACTTAGAGTAGTTACGTTATCCTGCACTCATTAATAGTTTTTATTTTATTATGCATAATAATTTTTTCTGTTTGAGGATAATAAGCCTCTCTACTGATGCCAATTTTGGTTGTTCTTAATAAGAATGTGCTAAGAAAAAATGTAATTTTATTTTTCTATTTCTTTAATAGTTTACAATTTATGAATGCTTTAATTTCCACTGTCTTTAAAAAAATTAAACATTTATAATAATCCATAGGAGATAGATTGTTATTTCGGTTTTATAGATGAAGGCTTGTTGGTGGCAAAGGTAAGGAGACTTTCCCAAGCTCACACTTTTAGTAAGAGACAGAACTGGGATTTGAGTACATTGTTTTCTGTTCTAATATCCTATTAGGATACTGAAATAAATCTGAAATTTATATCATTTAAGTAATTCTTTCAGATTGTATTATTTATTTGAACGTATCCAAGTCTGATTTGAGTGTATGATTTTTTTCCTCTCTAAGCATTACATTTGCTTTTAGAGTTTTTCCTGTAAGTTATATTTCAGACCATTTATGTACATTATATTTATTAATACGATGAGCATTGGATTCTTAACTTCTCTTAATCCATGTATTCTATTTCTACAATCTAAGGTCTTTGTTTAATGCATTGTGTTGTTTGATTTTTTTAAATAGGTCCTGATTGTTCTTTGAATGTTCCTTCCACTGAGTCTTACTGGATTCTGCCAAATGTTAAACCCTTCAGTCCTTCTGTAGGTCGGGCTTCCCATAAAGCTGTTCTACATGGGAAATTTATGTGGGTGATTGGTGGATATACTTTTAACTACAGTTCTTTTCAAATGGTCCTGAAGTAAGTTTTCTTTTTTTTTTTTTTTCAGATTTTCAGTCTAATTTTTAGGCTGGATATTTTTCGGTAATAAGACTATCCTAAATGCCTTATGTTACTGATATACAAATTTATGAATGATTATTTTTGTAATATATATGTTTGCCACATAGGACTGATTTGAGAATATATAAACTCAGTGTATCAATAAGTTATTTGTCATTGGGCATATAGGTTTGTTCTATAGAGATATTTCAATAACTTTTTAGAGTGCTTTTAATAAATTCTGAATAAGAAAATATTAACTTTAAATAAGCCCAGGCCAGGCCAAACCTTTATTGGGCATTATGAATACTGCTACCTTTTATTTTTTCAGAATGAAGTATAATTGCTTATATAAAAGTACTTTCAGTTTTTCTGCAAATTTTAATTTACCTAAACTTTTACTTTGCATTTACTTTACAAGCTTTTGTTGGGAGAACAGTGCCAGTATTATAAGATAGGTTATGCATTTACTGTTGACTCAATAGAGATTGTCCTTTGCGTGATTGGATGACAAGGAGAACTGCATGGATGCTAGCTTTGTCTGATTTTTTTCAGCTGATAATTTTATTTTATGAACTATTCAATACTATTCAATAATAGAATAAAAGAGGAAATAAGAATAATTTGATTATCAATGTTGTTTTCAGGGGTGATATTCATGATATGTAATAATTGATGCAACTTGGGCGTCAACCAGTTGGAACTGACCCTGGATCGTGTACCATAATGGTGTATACCCAAAAGGGTTGCCATATTTAGTAGATAAATATACAGGGCACACAGTTAAATTTGAATTTTAGATCAACAGTGAATAATCTTTTAGTATACATAGACCTCATAATTTTATTTTAGTTTTTGGTTTTGTCCCAAATATTGCATGGATCATACTTATACTAAAAATTGTTGTTTATCTGAAATTCAGGTTTAACTGGGCATTCTGTATTTTATCTGTAAACTCTAATTTCTGAAAATATTCATCCTATTAATTTTGGGGATCAAAAAAATTCTGTGTTACAAGAGGAGATTGCTTTAAAACTATGATTGAATAAGACTGGAATTAAAGTATGAAATAAAATAAATTCTGGAGAGAGGGAGGAAGAATTTTAGGTAAATATTTAAATGAACAATTAGAATTCTGTAACACAATAAATGAAGGATTAAAATATAGTAGAAAGAATTGAAAGAGAGTTGGTAGGATTAAAATGAATTGTTAAGATATGCAAAGAACCTGAGGAACTGAGAGTTAAATATGGAAAAGAAAAGGGAATTAACTATGATTCATGAAAATGAAAAGGTTGTGAAAATAAAGTAGAATTTTGGATTAAATTGTGGTATTTGCAAAGTAGAGTTGTGAAGACAGAGTATAGTTGTCAAGGAAACATGGAGATCCTAAAAGTTTGTGTTCTGTACAAGTTAAATAGCATATTTTAAATTAAGTGATGAATTTTACTTGATATTCTCCTAAACATATATTTTCTATTTGAACCAGATAGTTTAATTTTTTTTTTTTTGTCTGAAACCTGGTTCTTTTGGTTACAGTGTTTATTTAGTTTTATAGTAAACTAGAGGTATCAGCTTAGACGTAATCAGCAACTTTTTTGCTGTTTTCACAGGTTAGAGAATATTTTTTCATTCTTCTGAATGTGGTTTAGCTGTAGGTAAGGATGTTTGAAAGTTTTTAGAAGTGATGGTGTCAGTTATAAGTTGATTTATCTTATGTAGTAGAATTTAATTGAGGTGTAGATGTTATGCTTAAGACAAATTATTCAGTAAATAATATAAAAGTTTTGTATTAGTGTCTATTAAATTAGAGACTATTTTACGGAACATTTATACATCGACATTAGAATTAATATGTATTCATGGGCATAGCAAATTGTTTTGAACACTTACTTTGTGCTTAGTACTTGGGATCTGTCAGTGGACATAATGAATATCCCATCTTTGTGAAGTTAGTGAGGAAAGACAGGCAATTAGAAAAAAATGTAATTAGAATGATAAATATGTATATTATAAATAAATTATATATATGCACATATATTCATATACAGATATAGATAGATAGCAAGATAAGTA
>NW_006797481.1:6138205-6198464 GCF_000442215.2 Lipotes vexillifer | reverse complement strand
ATGCCAAAGAGGAGGGAGTTGCACTCACAAATGCAGTGGTGTAGGCTTCATGGGAAAGGTGAGAGCTGAGCAAAGACTTGAAGGGGTCAGACATTGGCAGAGAAGAAAGCCAGACAAAAGCCTTAAGGTAGGAGCTTCAAGGAGGTCCAGGTGACTTTAAAAGTGTAGAAGAGCTCACTATTGTTTAGGTTAATCAGCTGGTTCAGAACAAATTTAACTCCGGTGATAAATAGCCTAGTCAATTTATTGTATATTATACATTCGGATGATTGAATCCTAATTTAGACTAGGTATATCTTGAATGAGTCTCTATTAGAAATTTCTAAAATGGTATATGAAATTATGAGTTTATTCTAATTGTTTTTGAATTAATGAATATTTAAATACAAGAAAGCATATGCAAATTACAAAACTGAAAATGAATCTTAGCTTATGAAGTTATTTTTTTTTTCTTGTTTTTAGTTACAATTTAGAAAGCAGTATATGGAATGTAGGAACTGTATCAAGGGGACCTCTCCAGAGATATGGGCATTCTCTTGCTTTATATCAGGTATGAATCCTGCTTTAAATTTTAATCTTTTTTTTTCTTTTTTTAGACTTTAGAGGAAGAAATATTAAATCTCAGATTTATTTCAAACATTTAATAAGAACAGTAGATCATATGAATCACAATAACTTGAGATGTCAAAGACTTTTATACTATTTTAGTAAAAATAAAAAGATTTTAATACAGTCCTCCGTTGAACTTGAGAAGAAATGAAGGTTGAGTTTTTGTCCATGATATACATAACAAAAATTTACCATTTTAACCATTTTTAAGAGTAGAATTCATTCAGTGGCATTAAGTGTATTCAAGTTGTTGTACAGCCATTACTGTTATTTTCAGACTGCTTTTCATCTTGCAAAACGGAAACTCTATACCCATACAGTAACTCCTCATTTCCCCCTTTCCCCAGACCTTGCAAACTACCATTCTGCTTTCTGTCTCTGTGAATTTGACTATTCTAGGTACCTCATGTAAGTGAAATCATACAGTGTTTGTCCTTTAATGACTGGCTTATTTCACTTGGCATGGTGTCCTCAAGATTCATCCATCTTGTAGCATGTGTCAGAATTTCCTTCCTTTTTACGTCTGAATAATGTTCTGTTGTATGTATATATTGCACTGCATTTTGTTTATCCATTCATCCATCAATAGATACTTGGGTTGCTTCCACCTTTTTGGCTATTATGAATAATGCTACTATGAACATGGGTATACAACTATCTTTTCAAGTCCCTGATTTCAATTCTTTTGGATAGATAGCCAGAAGTGGAATTGCTGGATTGTATGGTAATTCTATTTTTAATTTTTTGAGGAACTGCTATATTGTTTTCCACAGCAGCTGTAACAATTTTACATTCCTACCAGCAGTGCACAAAGGTTTCAATTCCTCCATATCCTTGTCAACACTTGTTATTTTCCTCTTCCTTCCTTCCTTCCTTCCTATAATAGCCATCCTGATGGATGTAAAGCAGTATCTCACTGTGGTTTTGATTTGTATTTCCTTAATGATTTGTGGTATGTAACATCTTTTCAGGTGCTTATTGGCTATTTGTATGCTTTCTCTGGAGAAACATATATTCACGTCTTTTGCCCATTTTTAACTTTCTTTTGGTGTTGAGTTGTAGGAGTTCTTTATATATTCTGGATTTTATCCCCTAATTGGATATATTATTTGCAAATATTTTCTCTCATCCTGTGGGCTTTTTCACTCTATTGATAATGTCCTTTGATGGGCAGGTTTTTAATTTTGACACAGTCCAGTTTATCTGTTTTTTCTTTTGTTGCCAGTGCTTTTGGTGTCATATCCAAGAAATCATTGCTAAATCCAATATTATGAAGCCTTTTCCCTATGTTTTCTTTTAAGAATTGTGAAGTTTTAGTTCTTGGGTCTTTAATCTGTTTTGAGTTAATTTTTGTTTAGGGTATAAAGGAAGGGTCCAATTTTTTTCTCTTACATGTGGATATTCAGTTTTCCCAGCACTATTTGTTGAAAAGACTTTTCCCCCATTAAATGGTCTTGGCACTCTTGTTGAAAGCATTTGATCATATATGCAAAGATTTATTTCTGAGCTCTCTAGTCCTTTGATCTAGATTTGTGTTTATTCCAGTACCACACTGTTTTGATTAGTGTAGTTTTGTAGTAAGTTTTGAAATGAAGAATTGTGAGACCTCCAACTTCAGTCTTGTTTTTCAAGTTTGTTTTATCTATTCGGGATTCCATAAGATTCCATAATAGTTTTAGGATGGATTTTTCTACTTATGCAAAATGTCATTGGGATTTTGATAGGGATTGCTTTTAATCAGTTATTTTTATGTATTTGTGGGGTTCATGAATTTAGCATGATTAAAATCAGGATATTTAATTGGTTTTTATTTCGAATCAACAAAAATTCATGTATTTTGTGGACTGTGACTACGCTCTTCAAATCGGAACTTATATATTTTCTGTGCTTGTTTAAGAAAATTTGGAAAACACAGGAGCAATGTAAAGAATAAACTACCACTGTTTTGTGCTATGCATATACATGTTTAAGAAATTAAATAAAAATCTCTCTATGTACATATGTATGTGGATATATGTTTCTTTGTTTTCTTTCAGTTTTTTGATTTATTTCATTTTCTTGTAACAGCTTTATTGAGATATAATTGGCATACGATACAATTCATGTGTTTAAAATGTACAACTGAATGCTTTTTAGTATCTTCAGAGTTGTGCAGTTGTCTCTTGCAGGTTTGTCAAAATTGCAGTGTTGTGTAATCAATTTTCGAATATTTTCATCACCTTGTAGAGAAGTCCTGTACCCTTCAGCTGTCACCCTTGCCTCTCCCTGTGTCCTCAAGGCCATTCTCTATGTCTGTGTCTTTATTCCTGTCCTGCCCCTAGGTTCATCAGAACCATTTTTTTTTAGATTACATATTTATGTGTTGGCATACGGTATTTGTTTTTCTCTTTCTGACTTACTTCACTCTGTATGACAGACTTAGGTCCATCCACCTCATTACAAATAACTCAATTTCTTTTCTTTCTATGGCTGAATAATATTCCACTGTATATAGGTGCAACATCTTCTTTATCCATTCATCTGTTGATGGACACTTAGGTTGCTTCCATGTCCTGTCTACTGTAAATAGTGCTGCAGTGAACATTGTGGTACATGATTCTTTTTGAATTATGGTTTTCTCAGTGTATATGCCCAGTCGTGGGATTGCTGGGTCATATGGTAATTCTGATTTTAGTTTTTTAAGGAACCTCTGTACTGTTCTCCATAGTGGCTGTATCAGTTTACATTCACACCAACAGTGCAAGAGGGTTCCCTTTTCTCCACACCCTCTCCAGCATTTATTGTTTGTAGATTTTTTGATGATGGCCATTCTAACTGGTGTGAGGTGGTACCTGATTGCTTGTAGTAGTCTCTCATGATCCTTTGTATTTCTGCAGTGTCAGCTGTTACTTCTCCTTTTTCATTTCTAATTCTGTTGATTTGAGTCTTCTCCCTTTTTTTCTTGATGAGTCTGGCTAATGGTTTATGAATTTTGTTTATCTTCTCAAAGAACCAGCTTTTAGTTTTATTGGTCTTTGCTATTGTTTCCTTCATTTCTTTTTCATTTATTTCTGATCTGATCTTTATGATTTCTTTCCTTCTGCTAACTTTGGAGTTTTTTTGGTTCTTTTTTCTCTGATTGCTTTAGGTGTAAGGTTAGGTTGTTTATTTGAGGTTTTTCTTGTTTCTGGAAGTAGGATTGTATTGCTATAAACTTCCCTCTTAGAACTGCCTTTGCTGCATCCCATAGGTTTTGGGTTGTCATGTTTTCTTTGTCATTTGTTTCTAAGTATTTTTTGATTTCCTCTTTGATTTCTTCAGTGATCTCTTGGTTATTTTGTAGCATATTGTGTAGCCTCCATGTGTTTGTATTTTTTACATTTTTTTCCTGTGACTGATATCTAGTCTCATAGTGTTGTGGCCGGAAAAGATACTTGGTACAATTTCAATTTTCCTAAATTTACCAAGGTTTGATCTGTGACCCAAGATATGGTCTATCCTGGAGAATGTTCCATGAGCACTTGAGAAGAAAGTGTATTCTGTTGTTTTTGGATGGAATGTCCTATAAATATCAGTTAAGTACATTTTGTTTAATTTTTCATTTAAAGCTTGTGTTTCCTTATTTATTTCATTTTGGATGATCTGTCCATTGGTGAAAGTGGGGTGTTAAAGTACCCTACTATGATTGTGTTACTGTCGATTTCCCCTTTTATGGCTGTTAGCATTTGCCTTATGTATTGAGGTGCTCCTATGTTGGGTGCATAAATATTTACCATCGTTATATCTTCTTCTTGGATTGATCCCTTGATCATTATGTAGTGTCCTTCTTTGTCTCTTGTAATAGCCTTTATTTTAAAGTCTATTTTGTCTGATAAGAGAATTGCTACTCCACCTTTCTTTTGGTTTCCATTTGCATGGAATATCTTTTTCCATCCCCTCACTTTCAGTCTGTGTGTGTCCCTAGGTCTGAAGTGGGTCTCTTGTGGATAGCATATTCTACAGGTGTTGGTTTTGTATCCATTCAGCCAGTCTGTGTCTTTTGGTTGGAGCATTTAATCCATTTACATTTAAGGTAATTATCGATATGTATGTTCCTGTTACCATTTTCTTAATTGTTTTGTGTTTGTTTTTGTAGGTCTTTCCCTTATCCTGTGTTTCCTGCCTAGAGAAGTTTCTTTAGCATTTGTTGTAAAGCTGGTTTGGTGTGCTGAATTCTCTTAGCTTTTGCTTGTCTGAAAAGCTTTTGACTTCTCTATCAAATCTGAATGAGATCCTTGCTGGGTAGAGTAATCTTGGTTGTAGGTTTTTCCCTTTCATCACTTTAAATATGTCCTACCACCCCCTTCTGGCTTTCAGAGTTTCTGCTGAAACCTTATGGGGATTCCCTTGTATGTTATTTGTTGTTTTTCTCTTGCTGCTTTTAATATTTGTTCTTTGTATTTAATTTTTGATAGTTTGATTAATATGTGCCTCGGCATGTTTGTCTTTGGGTTTATCCTGTATGGGACTCTCTGCGCTTCCTGGACTTGATTGACTATTTCCTTTCCCATGTTAGGGAAGTTTTCAACTATAATCTCTTCAAATATTTTCTCAGACCCTTTCTTTTTCTCTTCTTCCTCTGGGACCCCTATAATTCGAATGTTGGTATGTTTAATGTTGTCCCAGAGGTCTCTGAGACTGTCCTCAATTCTTTTCATTCTTCTTTCTTTATTCTGCTCCCTGGCAGTTATTTCCTCCATTTTATCTTCCAGCTTACTTGTCTGTTCTTCTGCCTCAGTTATTCTGCTATTGATTCCTTCTAGAGTGTTTTTAATTTCAGTTATTGTGTTGTTCATCACTATTTGCTATTTAGTTCTTCTAGATCCTTGTTAAATGTTTCTTGTATTTTCTCCATTCTGTTTCTGAGAATTTGGATCATCTATACTATCACTACTCTGAATTCTTTTTCTGGTATGTTGCCTATTTCATCTTCATTTATTTGGTCTTGTAGGTTTTTACCTTGCTTCTTCGTCTGTAATATATTTTCTTGTCATTTCTTTTTTTTGATGGTTGGGGCTGTATTCCTGTCTTACTGGTTGTTTGGCCTTAGGTGTCCAGCACTGGAGTTTGCAGCCAGTTGGATAGAGCTGGGCCTTGGTGCTGAGATGAGGACCTGTGGGAGGCCTTACTCTGATTAATATTCCCTAGGGTGTGAGGTTCTCTGTTAATCCACTGGGTTGGACTTGGAGCTCCCACCACAGGAGATTGGGCCCTACCTCTGGCCTGGGAACCAAGCCAAAAAAAAACCCCAAAAAACAAAAGAAAGAAAGAAAGAGAAAAGGAGCAGCACGATATCAAAGAATAAAAAAAAAAAGATTTGAAAGAGAAAAGATATATTAGGAAAAGTAAAAACATAATTGCAACAACTGCAACAAGGTAAAATAAAACCACAACAGAAAAAAAGAAAAAAAAGGTGGGGGGAACAAGCCAAAAGGAGAGAACAATAACAAAGTATAAAGAATAAAATACAATGAGAAAAATAAAAGATTTACTAGGAAAAATAAAAATATAAATGAATCAACAAGGTAAAGCAGAACCCCAATCTAAAAGCGGAAAAAGAAAAAGAAAAAAAAAACCCTTGGCTATGCGGGAGGAGTTTAGGTGGGGGTGGAACTTAGGCAGGGGTGGGGTTTAGGGTGGGGCGGGACCTAGGCTGGTGGGGGGTGTGACATTTGACCATGGGGCGGGGCCTAGGCTCAGGACCCATGCAGCCAGAAAAGGCCCTGGGAGCCAGGCGTGTGTGGGGTGATGATGTTAAAGCGTGGGGCGGGGCCTCTGCTTAGGACCTGGCAGGAGGGGAGAGGCAGCAAGTGGAAAGGAGGACCTCTGGAGTGTGGAGTTCTGTAGTTTGGAGGTAAGGCCCTGGGTGAGGGTGTGTTGGTGGGGTTTAGGCCCAGCCTGTTGGAGGGGGGTCTCCATGTGTAGAGGTGGGGCCCTGGGTGGGAGTGCAGGGCAGGGTTTGGGCTCTGCACGGCAGGAGGGAGGCTTCGAGGGCAGAGGATTAGGCCCGGGAGCCCAACAGTCTTTCCAGTGCCTAAGTGGACAGGGAAAGCACTGGCCCAGTCACCTCCCTTCCGTTCCTTCACGTCCCTCCTGCACCGTCTCCCACAGGGTCTCCCCTGACCCATTGGATCACTGACCGTGGGTGGGACCCACTGGGTGTAGGAACTCCTCCCCTCCCCCAGCCGCCCCTCAGGTGTGCCGGTCCCGGAGGTCCAGCCTTTACTTTTGCTCCCCCTTCCCTCCCTCCCACTCCCTCAGGACCTGCATGGCTGGAGGGGGCCTAGGTGGGCAGAGGATCAGGCCTGGGATCTCAGCAGGTTCCTGGGGGTCCAAGTGGGCAGGGGAAACCTGGCCATGCTCCCTTTTGATCCTCTGCCCATCCAGTGGTTCCCCAATTTCCCCCTTCCGCCCTGAGTTCCCTTCCCCTCCCCCAGCTGCCCTTGAGGGGCGCCAGTCCCGTCCTGCCTCCACTTCTCCCTCTTCACTCTCCCAATGCCCCACGTCCTACCCGGTCACTGGGAATTCCTCCCATCCCCTTAGGTGTCCGTGGTCCCCCACCGGTGCCTGGTAGGTGCCCTAGTTGTGCAGAGACATGAATTCTGCATTCTCCTAGTCCTCCATCTTGTCTCTGCCCCCTCTAATTGTTTTTTTATTTCTTAGTATTCTCTGTATACAAGTTCATATCATCTACAAATAGAAAATATTTTACTTTTCTAATCTTTATACCTTTATTCAGTTTTTGCATATTTGCTCTGGCTAAACTCTTGAGTACAATGTTGAATGTAAGTGGCAAAAGCAGGCACCTTTATCTTATTACTAATCTTGGTGAAACATCCAGTCTTTTACCATTAAGTGTATGTAATATCAGCTTTCTGTTTTTTTCTTAGATGCTCTTTATTAGGTTGAAGAAATTCTTTTCTCTTTCTAGGTTGTTGAAATAGTAATGATTTCTATATCATTCATTTCAATCATATTGAAATTGTATAATTTATAAGTGCTATAAGGTATTTGCTCGTAGCCATGAGAAGTGGTAATAAAAGTGTACTCCACATAATATACGCAAATGTGATCTACCTTTCTGGTGAACGATGATGAAAACAGTGAATGACTGAGACTACCACAAAGCAGTGCAAATAGATGGTAAAATTCAAATTTAACAACTAGGGACTCAACAACTAGGATAATTAAAAACATGGTTAATTGACTACATAACTTTTAAATGAAATACCTTAAAGTAACTTTTTGTAAGTGTGGATTTTCCCCTTTCTTGTAATTAAAAGAATTAATTATCACTACTCATGTGTTCCCATTTGACTTTTTACAAATAAGAACTATGTCTTATGCATGTTGTGAGCAGTTACTAAAATTTAATGTTTAAATTTAGTCTTTATTTTTAACTAATATATCTTGCTAAGATACAAATATTTTTTTATTAACATACGTTTTTTTAATTTACAGGAAAACATCTTTATGTATGGAGGCAGAATTGAAACAAGTGATGGCAATGTCACAGATGAATTATGGGTTTTTAACATACATAGTCAGTCATGGAGTACAAAAACTCCTACTGTGCTTGGACATGGTCAGCAGTATGCTGTGGAGGGACATTCAGCACATATTATGGAGTTGGATAGTAGAGATGTTGTCATGATCATAATATTTGGATATTCTGCAATATATGGTTATACAAGCAGCATACAGGAATACCATATCTGTGAGTTACTTTGAACGTGTAACTATGTACTCTTGGTTGAGAATATTTTATCTATAATAAAATCTTCATATGAATTTAGTCAAAATGGTTAGTTATTTGAAATTAGAATTATAAACCAAGAATTAATACTTTTTAATATAAACTTTTTATGTTAGATATTGTCCTTTAATATGTAAGTTATCTTCTTAGCCAAATGTGCAGAAATGTTACATACTAGACACATTTTCTAAGAATTGAGAATATGTATTTTAAATATCTGAAATTCCAATAGATGGTGCTATTTCTTTGGATTTTACTTATGAACCGAAAGCTAAAACTACCCCAGTTTCTTAACTATGCATTCCATGATTTCAGGATTTTTCATTTTTCAAGGTTCTGTTTCTAATCTTATTGCAATATCTCTATGTATGTATTACTCTTCTAAAGTAAGCTTCCCAAAGACAGTCTTTTGGCTTCTCTAAAAGATTATATCTGGTGTGTGAAGGTGACTGGGGCAATCTACATATGACTCTTAAATACTCTAATTTATTTTTCTGGTACTTTATTTCTTTGAATTCTTTATGACATTTTCAAACAGTTGTAAGTTTTTTTTTTTTTTTTTTTTAATTTGCCTACAAATGTATATATGCTATGTTTGCTATTTAGATTCAGGAACATACTCCATTTCTGGTTCTGGCCAGGATTATGAACTCAGGTTTTTGGCCCTTTTGTGTACAGACAACTATATTCAACTATTTAGAGTCCTTGTGTAGTCTTCATGAGAGAACTCATTTGCAGATCACCATTGGCAACAAGAGAGTGCTTGTGTGTCAGAGGAAGACTCCCTTCTAAATTCTCCACTGTTTCCCCTTCAGTCCTTTTAAGTGATCTTTTCTTTTTCATATCCCCAGTACAGCTGGGCTGGAATTGGGATATGTATCCTCCTTACTTCTTACTGTCATTTCCACTCTCCTTTTACTCCGTCCTCCTTTAAATCACTCAACTTTGAATCTTACATCATCAGACTCTACCACCTACTACTACTCCATCTTACACTCCTCTGTTGCTCCTTTGATCACTGTGCTTAGTTCCTGGAAGAATATAGCTTCTGGCTCACTGTCTCTGTCCTACATATATTAGCCAGATATTTTTATGGATATTTTAGGATCCATTTAAATACCTGTCCTCTCAATTTTTTGATCTCTCTTACAAAGATCTTGTTTTCCATCCTGTTTGGGTCTTTCTCTTGCATTGCGGTACTCTTGACCTTGTGTACCTGCTACGAATCCCATAATTTCCATTTCAAGTATCTTACTCTTCAAGTGCTGCTGATCCTTCCAGCTTACTCCTGAAGAGTGTCCAGACTCTGGGAATTCTTCAGCCTTACCAGAGCCTTTAGTCCGTTGAGCCTCCGGTCAGTGCTTCACTCTCTCTTACCCTCTCTTGTCTGTACTTCTCATTTACCGAGTTTTAAGTTCATAATCACCAATCTGTCTTACAGTTTTCCAAGATGACTGTTTCATATGTTTTCCTTTCTCTCTTCAGACTTCCAACACTTCACTCTTCCTCATTACTCTCTTCTTATTTTACTGAGAAAATAGAAGAAATCTAAAAAGAATTCTGGTGATAGGAACATTTTAGAATGTAATGGTTAATAAATGCTGCATTAAATAAGCCTGTTTACATACATTATTGTCATAACAAACTCATAGTAGCAGTGAAGCAAATGTGGGTGAGTCATTCTCATTTTTCAGATGGGCCCAAGAGTCGTTTAATTAAGACTGACAAATTTTCTATGTAAAAAGGTTGTTTTGTTTTTTGATTTTGTTTTTAATTTTTGGTTTTATTATAGTGTTCAGGGAGTGTTGTAGGTACTATTTCTGCTTTCTGTAATTTAT
Organism: Lipotes vexillifer; assembly: GCF_000442215.2. NCBI lineage: Eukaryota > Metazoa > Chordata > Mammalia > Artiodactyla > Lipotidae > Lipotes > Lipotes vexillifer. Next base: position 6,188,243 of record NW_006797481.1, on the reverse strand, counting down.
TGAGATTTTCTTTGGGGCCCAACTTTCATAAATGTTCTATAGACACTTGAAAAGGAGGTAAATCCTATAATATCAAAGTATAGCATTTGATACATATATATAAAATCTACTTTATTGATTATTCTGTTTAGGTCTTTTCTTCCTTACTTATTTTTAACTTGATCTATCATGCTCTGAAAGTTAATAAAAGTCTAAAAATATTAGTTTATTTTTGCCTATTTCTTCTTGTGTATTCTGGAATTTATGCTTTATGGAAGTTGCTATTATGGATATTCATAACATATCTTTATTGCAAACTGTATCTTTTAATATTATAAAGTGCTTTTTGTTCAGTGTTTTTTGATCTGATTTCAACATTGTTATTATTAATATTATGGCTCTTGGTTTTTTTTTGGTGGGGAAGTCAGTCTTTTCCCTGTGTACCTTTGCCCATTCCTTTATTGTTAACCATTCAGAATCACTTTGTTTTAAATGTATCTCTTGTTTACAAGAGACAGTTGGATTTTGCTTTGTTATCCCTCTGGTTTTTGTACATTTTATGTACGTTTTATGTTTTTTTAAAATTACTTTGTTGTCTTTTTTTGTTTTTAATTATAGCTCTTCTCGTGATTAGGGAGAGTGAGGCCCATTTTTTTGTGGGAACAAGAGAGGTAATATTTGAGATCTACCATTAGGCTTCTTCCATGTTCCTTGTTTTTTGTCTTCCTTTCTGTATTCTTGCAGCTTTCTCTATTTGATTCTCTTAGTTTCACTGGCTTTTTGCACGTTTGCACCTGATTTGGAGTTGGTGAGTTTTTTTCATTCCTAATTTCTCTGGAAATTTAATTTTCTATTTCTTTCACTTTTCCTCCCCATGTTTTCCTTATTTTATATGTCTTCCCTGAGGAAAACGGGAAGATTCAGGATTAAAATATTACCATGCTTGTACTTGAACCATAGGTGATGACTTTTTAAGTTTTAAAATGAATACTTTAAGTCGACAGTTAACCAGGACTTTTACTCTTTGATCAACCTCCAATTTACAGGCGACTGCTTCTACTAATTTAATTCATATTGTTTTACTTTGAACACATTTGACATTATTATAAGTATTTTATGCTAGAGGTCACAATCTTTTCTATAAAGGGACAGATAGTAACTATTTTAGGCTTTGTGGACCATATGGCCTTTGTCAAAGCTAATCAACTCTGCAGTTGTAACATGAAAGGAGCCATAAACATAAACAGATGGGCATGGCCTTGTTCTAGATTTAGCCCTGGGTCTTAGTTTGCCTACCCCTGCTCTAGAGAGAGAGCGTGGACTTCTGGGGGCCTAGCAATGTAGGTCCAAATTAAGTTAAACTTTTGGCATGTGGTTTTTTCTTTTTTGAGTTCGTATGTAAGATGAATTTATGCCCTAAAGTGACATTATGTTTAGTGTATGCCCAGACTACTTTTTTCCTCTATGTAGAGCCAGAGCTGAAATAGATGTTTTCTGTCTGCCTCTGCAGAACAGATTTTTAAAAATCTCACTTTTTCATTGATGGTATAACCCTTTAGGGATCCCGGCTTTATATAGAAGTTCTTTGATGCCATACCTGCATGGGTTTACCGACAGTATTGGCCGTTGAAACAAATCTATAGGCCACCTGATTGGTACATGCCTTCCCTACCCCATCTCCCTACTGGATATAGTTTACAGTTCACAGAATATATTTTACTTTTTTCATATTTCCCTTTATTGAAGGATAGTCTCATTCAGTCCTGAGACGTGGTGGTTATACTTTCCACGGAGGGTTAGGAAAGCACAACAAATTTATTCTAATCTTCTCTGAATGGTAAATGTTGGTATGGATTGTTAACCAGTAAATTCATTGGTTGGTAGGTTTTCAGTTTTATTTGGAATAATTTTTTTTTTTCGGTACGCGGGCCTCTCACTGCTGTGGCCTCTCCCGTTGCGGAGCACAGGCTCCGGACGTGCAGGCTCAGCGGCCATGGCTCACGGGCCCAGCCGCTCCGCAGCATGTGGGATCTTCGCGGACCGGGGCACGAACCCGTGTCCCCTGCATCGGCAGGCAGACTCTCAACCACTGCGCCACCAGGGAAGCCCTGGAATAATTTGATTACAAAATGTCAAGTGTAGTTTTGGTAAATTTTAAAGTATTTCTACAGAGGTTTTTTTTTTTTTTTTTTTTTTTTGCCTTATTCTATAACCAAAATACTATTTCTAAATAAATTTATCAACAGGGTATTTTTGGTTTGATTTTTGTCCTACTAATTGTATTATTTGTTAGGTACCTTTATGAATGTAATATAAGGTGGAAATGGGAAGAATACATGATTTATGAGTTTTATAAGAATAGTAGGTGAATTATGAGTAGTTTTAAAATGCTATAAATTATTTAAGTACAAAGTAAAACTCATCAATTTTTCTAAAATGATATCTTAATAATATAAAATTAACATATTACTTGACTCCTAAAGCATTTTGAATTTGTCTCTTATTGTTAAAGTATGTGATGTCAAAAAAATAATCTGTAAGTACTTCCACTTTGGAAAGTACTTATGAAAGAATACAAAACAATAGGTATATATAAAGATGGTATCAGATAAGTTGTGTATACCATAGACAAGTGCTACTTTAGGGAACGATACTATGTTAAGTAAGGCTGCTCTGAATATCAGTAATGGGATAATTTGTCATCTTAGTTATAAGTGAATGCTTATCTCTGTGGAGAGAGTTAAAATTTTTTTCCCTCTGTTCTTAGTGGGAATTACTACACTGTGATGTGAGTTTAGGCTCTTTTTCTTGACTGATTTTAATGGCCATCAACTACCCAAATGTAGACTGGATTTACTTTGATTAACGTTACATGTTTAAAGCTTCTAGGAAACTAAGAAAAAAGTTTTTTTGTTTTTTTTAAATTAAATAAGAGGCTATCACTTTAACCAGCATTGCAGTGAGGGTAACTGAAAAGAAAGCTGAAGTTATAGCATAGTAATTCATGAAAACAGTATTTTACTAGATAAAAATTTACTCTGGGGGCTTCCCTGGTGGCGCAGTGGTTGAGAGTCTGCCTGCCGATGCAGGGGACACGGATTCATGCCCCAGTCTGGGAAGATCCCACATGCCGCGGAGCGGCTGGGCCCGTGAGCCATGGCTGCTGAGCCTGTGCTCCGCAACGGGAGAGGCCACAACAGTGAGAGGCCTGCGTACCGAAAAAAAAAAAAAAAATTTACTCTGAAGTATACCCTAAGGATATTGATCTCACCATTATGTAGAAATTTTAAAAAGAGACAGAAACTTCCAATTAACATACTCCAAGTGACCACTTACTCAACTTCTAATAATGTTGCCGATAATTCTGAAGTATTTCTGGCTCTGTGCTTGATACTGTGACGCTTCCCTGATATTTTGATAATAATATAGTTTAAAACAAAGGAACCATCTGGTTAACTTTAATCATTTAATTTGAACACTGTACATTAACATTTGAAAAACAATCTAAAATACTGCAGAATATTTTTTAGCTCTTGAAACTGTAGTTAAGAGTCTTAGGCTCTGTCATTGCATTTTATGAATTTTAGAGTATCTGTTGAGCCAAGGACTACCTCCAAATATTGCGTTGACTTTGTAGCTTATAGGAGCACAGTTTTGGTTCCACAGATATGCAGTAACGCTTCTCAGCCAATGATGCATCAGGTATTTTTCCTTATCTTTGCAGAACTTATTTCTAGCAGGGTGATACAGACAATAAATAATAAACAGAATAGGTATGCTTATATGTGATGTGTTAGAAGATAGTAATTTTTAGGAAAATAGAGCAAGGGAAGGGGATTAAGAATACTGTGAGGGTGGGAGGTAGTCACAAAATAGCGAGGCCAGAGTAAGCCTCAGTGAGACGATGAATTTTGATCAGAGTTGAATGAGGTAAAGGAGTTTGCCATGTGGATATCTGGGAGAAGAGTTCTCAGAAAGTAGGAACAGCTATAGCGTAAAGGCAAGAATATGCAGGCATGTTCAAGGAACAGTAAGGAGTCTGGAAATGTTTTGTTAATGTTTATTCTCTCTCCATAGAGAGAGAAGAAGCATTAACAAATGAAGTAACAGATGAAGTTAGAGAAGTAACAAACAGCAAGATCATCAGATTTCTGCCGAGTGTAATTTACTTTGGGTGAAATGGAGAGACACTGCAGGATTTTGAGTAGAGCAATGACATAATCTTTAAAAGAATCGTTTTGGTTGCTGTGTTGAAAATAAACTTTAGGGAGGAACGAACAGAAGCAAGGAGGCCAGTTAGGAAGTTGTTACAGTAATCTGGGCAATGATGGTGGCTTAGACCAGGGTGGTGGTATTGGAGATGATGATTATCAGTCAGTTTGTTTTGTATTTTTTTTTTTTTTTTTTGCAGTACGCAGGCCTCTCGCTGTTGTGGCCTCTCCCGTTGCGGAGCACAGGCTCCGGATGCGCAGGCTCAGCGGCCATGGCTCACGGGCCCAGCCGCTCCGCGGCATGTGGGATCTTCCCAGACCGGGGGCATGAACCCGTGTCCCCTGCATCGGCAGGCGGACTCTCAACCACTGTGCCACCAGGGAAACCCTGTTTTGTATGTTTTTAAAGTAGAACAAATTGTATTTGCTGAGGGTTTGGAGGTAGTGTCTGAGAAAAAATGAGGAGTCAAGGATGATTCCAGGGTTTTTGGCATGAGCCGCTGGAATGGTGAAGTTGCCATCAACTGACGGTGTAGGAGACTCTGAAGCAGGTTTGAGATGAAGGTGATTCGAAGGTCAGGAGTTCAGTTTGGACATGTTATACGTGAGATATCCATTAGACATTAAAGTGAAAATGTCAAGTAGGCAGTTGGCTGTATGGATCTGGAGCTCTAGAGAGAGATCTGAGCTGGAGATGTAAATTTGGGACTTCTTGGGATATGGATGGCATTTGAAGCCATGAGATTGGATCAGATCACTAATGAAATGGGTGTAGATAGAAAGGAGAAAAGGATTGAGCCCAATGATAAGAGGTAGGGGGGAAGAAGGAAATAAGCAAGGAAGAGTACAGTGAACTAGAAGCTAAGTGATGAAAGATTATTATACAGAAGAGTAATCAATGGTGCCAAGTGCTGCTCTGCTGATGGGTTGAGTAAAATAATTACTAACGATTGACCATTAAGTTTAGTACTGTGCAGATCTTTGGTGATCTTGACAAGGACAATTTTTGTTTTTTTTTAATAAATTTATTTTATTTTACTTATCTTTGGCTGCATTGGGTCTTCATTACCGCACGAGGGCTTTCTCTAGTTGCGGCGAGTGGGGGCTACTCTTCTTTGCGGTGCGTTGGCTTCTCATTGCGGTGGCTTCTCTTGTTGGGGAGCACGGGCTCTAGGTGTGCGGGCTTCAGTAGTTGTGGCACACGGGCTTAGTTGCTCTGTGGCATGTGGGCTCTTCCCAGACCAGGGATCGAACCTGTGTCCACTGCATTGGCAGGCGGATTCTTAACCACTGCGCCACCAGGGAAGTCCCAACAAGAACAGTTTTTGTGTAGTGTTGGGGTTAAAAGCCTGACTGGATTTAAGAGGGAGTTAGAGGAGTGGAATCTGGCACAATGGGCAAAGTCAGTTCTTTCAAGGAAATTTGTTTGTGAAGGGGAGCAAAGAAGTTAGTGGCAGGAAGTATAGGATGTTTTTAAACGTGGGTTTTCACAGAAGCAGACCATAAAACAAGGATTCAAGTGAATCTCACTTGGAAAATGCAGGTAACAGTCTTAGGGGAGATGAGAAGTAATGCAGGCGTGAGAAGGCAGCCATTAAAGGGTCTGTTAATAAAGCATTTACCACAGTGGTGATGGAACTTAATTACCCAGGCATTAAATCAACACATAGTATTTGAGTCCTGTGGGCTGTCTCTCCAAAGTCAGTCCATTCTTTAGTTGAAGATTTGTTTCCTTGAGTGTGGCTTGATTTATATGAAAATGTGTATAGATGTATAACAACAGAATACTAGAGAAAATAGCTTCTGTGGAGCACATGTAAATAGATCTGGCAGAGAAATTTTTTATCAGGCACCCTAGTGTACAACTTCTAAAAGTGTATGGTTATTAAGTGGTTGGGAATGACAGTAACCTGTAAGCTTCATGGAAAAAATTATTGGAAATGATCAGGAAAATGATCAGGGGAATGTATAATGAGGAGATAAGCTTGCAGTAAAGGCTCTATAAACTTGTTTAAGTAGCAAAGTGGAGGTGGCCTTTATAATTGTGTAATGGTGAAAGACTCTCGATGTTCCACAGCTATACTTTCTGCCGTTTTCATTTTCTGGAAGTGGTTTAATTATCCTCTAAATTCCTGCATCTCTTTGTTTATAAATGAATATGACACATATACTGCTTTTTATAGGTATTGTTTTTGCATTTTTTCCCCAAGAAGTTAAGTTTAGAGAGGAATCCTGCTGTATACCTCTTTGTATGTCTACTTCTAGTAAAGTGCCATGTATTAAGTGCTTGATAAATATTTGTGGGTGAATGAATAGGGTTTTTAGCAGTATACTTTAAAAGTGAATCTGCATATTTCCTGAATGTTTTAAAAGTATATTAGCCAAATTACTTAAATTGTTTACTGTGCATATTATTCTTTTTCTAGTGGTGATGTGATTCATATGGTACTGTGTTTGATATTCTTCATTTGTCTCTCCAGATCTACCCTTCACTATTCCATTCTGCTCCCATGCCCTCCAGCTTTCAGTTGGGGTCAGCTGGTAGGAGGCACCATCAGTAGATCAGAAGGTGGGAGATGAGTGAGGTTAAGGTATTTTATTCCTCCAGCTCTCTCCCTGCTGGAACTTCTTGGGTTAATTGGGTTGTCCTACTGAAGGCTTAACTTTCTGGTGTTCTTCCCCATACACCTACTCTCTAGAGTTCTAGAAAACAGTCCCTCCTCTTGCTTATTTCGTGCCGCAGGATAGTAAAGGCTTTCTGCTCTCATAGTCCCAGGATATTATCCTAGCCATACTTTTATAAACAGTCTTTTTATTAGACTCTTTACAGTTACTTATTTTGAGCATGTCTGATTGCACCTACTATTAGTTCTCGGAGATTCAAATATAACTTTTAACCTAAGTGGTCCTTCATGCGTACTTAGGTATTAGGATCCTGGAGGTTGGGAGAAAGAAGTGTTTTGTGAGAGGACTTCACACTTGTTTTTTTTTTTTTAATAAATAAGGTCTAACCTTTATTTAATTAATTAATTTATTTTTGGCCTCCCCGTGTGGCATGTGGGATCTTAGTTCCCTGACCAGGGAACGAACCCATGCCCCCTACAGTGGAAGCATGGAGTCTTAACCATTGGACTGCCAGGGAAGTCCCGCACAGTTTGTTAATGGAGAAAAATGTCAGAAGAAATACAAATTTTTGGAGTAGCATGGAGCTAGGTCCTTTAGTTCATTTCTACTACTACTATTCTTGAATTTTTAAATTTTAATGTGGTCATCTGTAGCATTTTATATTATTTAAGATTGATATATTTGCTTAACACTTTTCAAGAGCATTAGCTATTCTAACTTTTAAAATAAGCAGCACTCTTATTTGTCTATGTATTGCTTTCTAATTATTAAAGAAAAACCATTTGTTGATTATTCTTAAGTCTTTTTAATAATTATGTTTACTCTAACTCAGCTTTATTTGGTTATTATGTCATCAACATAGAACTAATCATGTCTTACTAGCAAAGTCACCCCCAAAAGGTATATCTGATAAGAGAATATTTATCTTAAAAAGATAACCATTTGTTGTGTTCCTTGAAGTTTTCTCTTTATAATAATTCATGTTCATAAAAAATTTTATTTAAAAAAAAGTTTTCTGCCTCTCCATTAGTCTGAAATCCAGAATTTCTTATTATGTATTTTTTTTTAAAAAAGATAGCTTTATCACCTATACATGTATGCTTATATGGCATATTGTTTTGTTTACTTGGTTTTGAATTTTATGAAGAGGAAATAATATTTTATGCAGTTTTCTGAGGCATTCATTTATTTCCTTCATCACTATATAACCAAGATTAATTCATGTTGTTATGTATTCCTACAGTTAACTTTTTTGCATTACTGTATTTCATTGTCTGACTCTATCATAATTTGCCTATCCATTCTCCCGTTTATGAGCTTCTGAGTTGGATACCTGCTAAAATTCACCCACAGCAGCAATTTTGAGACATCTTGATAAAAATACTATATTTTAAAAGATAAAGAAAAAAAATTCCTAGGCTCTTCAGGCAGAAAGATGAAATATCTTACAAGGGCAAGAGATTATATCAGATTTCTCAAAAGCAACCTACAACTCATGGCAACTATGGAGCAAAGTTTTCGAGAAACTCACGGAAAGAAAATATAGGCTAAGGGTTTTTATATCTTGGCAAACAGTCCTTCATGTGTCAAGGCTATAGAAAAACAGTTTGAATGTGGCAAAACTCAGATAATTCTGTGCATATTGCCCTATTTCTTTTACAGTAGAAACGTGCAGACTTTTTGTAAAGATCTAGATAGTAAATATAATTTAGGCTTTGTAGGCCATACAGTGTGTGTTGTCACCACTCAGATCTGTCATTGAAGCTGTCCACAAGCAGCTGTAAAAAATCCATGAATGAATGAGTGGACGTTGCTCCAATAAAACTCGATTTACAGAAACACTTGGTGAGCCGGATTTGGCCTGTGGGCTGCAATTTACCAACATCTCTCCTAGAGAATAAGCTCCATTTAATGAAGAGGTGACTGGGAACACTTCAGGTAAAAGACTGATCGAGAACATTTCATGTATTGAATTTCAGAGCTAAGACTGAAACAAGGGTGGCAGGGATGTCAGTAGATAACTGGTATGCAAATGTTTTATGTTCTGTCCAAGTAGAAATAATGCAACTAAAAATGGGAAGAGAAGGAAGAGAGAAAGAGGAAAGCAGAAGCAGCACATGGACTGTTGGATAGATAATAGGTAGGAATCAAAGGATGCCATTTAATTCTTGGTACACCTACGGGTCTGTTGGACCCAGTTTTAGTTTTTTAGTTTCTTTTTTGAGCAGGCCTAACTATCTACGAAGACTGTTGTTTCATAAATTTCATTCTTTCTTAGAAGTCTTCCAAAGAACAAAGAGAACATTTACTTATTTAAAAAATACGGAATAAAATATTCTATATGTAATTACCAAGATGGATCTGTTGGACCCTTTTACAAATCTGAGATACATGGTGGGATCTTTGTGTTCTTATTTTTCCTATATTTCGAAACATTTTGTCATTTTATCATTCTGGGAATTCATTGCACATCATTTGTTCCCAACTATGCTAAAATATTAAATTACTAAGAAAATAAGCTGTTTAGAAGGATGATGCCACAGTGAAATATATTGTCTATATTGACATCTTTCAGTTTTCTTATTGCAGTGCCCAAATTATTTTATCAAATTTAAAGAAGGCATGAGAGAAGACTGGAGGCATCATCATAGTAGCCTGTTTTTAGCTTTTATTGAACACAATTGAGAATTAAAATTTTTTCATTTATTCCTATAATGATGATAGTGGAATTGATCATTTACATTAAATCTCAGATTATGACTCTTCATAAGGTGATATCCTAAATAATTTTGTCAAGCTCAAGAATCAGTGAGTGAACAATATATTTTTATCTTTTAGTATATTTATGCCCCGATATTTATTTGACACAAAGAGGTTTGCTATGTTTAAATTCCTACTGAAATTTGCAAAACGTAGTTTTTCACTATCGTCTTAGTCTTCTGTAAATTATTTATAACATGACTTGATAACATAAAACAAATAAAAGGAACAATTGAACCAAGATAGTGAATGTTGATTACTATTGTTCTTGGTATACCTAGGATTAAAACTGACATACAGATGTTAAAAATTAAGTAGGAAAGAAGAGAATTAAGGGCACTATGAAAGGTATAGACATCAAGGAAACCACTAGAACAAAAATATAAACTTTCTTAAATACCAAAAAGAAAAAATCAAATAGAAAAAAAAAAAACCTCAGAAAAACATCGTAATTCATACAGTAATTATAAAATAATATGACAGAGTTGAGATCCAACATATATATTGTCAATAAACATGAAAGATTAAGTTGCCTGTTTAAAGAAAACATTTTCAAATTGGTGCATAAAGCAAAATCCAACTCTGTGTTGCAAATAGAAGTCACATCTGAAACATGCTGATTCAGAAAGGCTAAAATGAAGAGATGAAGGAAGATTTACTAGGAAAATGGATACAATGAGAAAGCAGGTGTTGTGATCCTTATACCAGAGAAAGTAGAATTCAGGCCACCAAGGCATTATATGAGATAAGAACACCTTATAATATAAAAAAACCCCACAATTCACCATAAAGATATTATATGTAATAGAAGAATATCAATGCACCAAGTAACCCAGCAACCACCTATATAAAACTGAAATTATAGCTGATGCAAAGAGAAGTAGATAGCATCACTGTCAGTAGAAAACAGGTCAAGCTTTACTCTCAGTACTTGACAGGACAAAAGAATATATATATACCAAACAATACAGCTTGATTGTAGACAATATTATCTTCTCAAGTGCACACAGCAAACTCACAAAAAGTAAGTTGATCATATGTTAGGGTAAAAAGAAAACATCAGTAGTTTCCAGAAGGCAGAAATATTAAAATTAAATACCTGGATATTAAATAAAGCCTTTCTGTTGGGTGAAAAGGGAAGCAAATACTAGCTTAAATGACAAAACTGCCGGAAAATAATAACAGTAAAAACACCTATACAAATCTATGAGATACTTTTAAAGCAGTTATCAGAGGAATATTTTTAGCATGAAACAACTATATTAATATGATGAAACTAAATGAACCACATCCCCAACTCAAAAAGCAAGAAAAAGAACAACAAACTAAACAAAAAAAGTGCCAGAAAGGAAATAATAAAAATAAAAGCTGAAATTAATGGTGTAAGAAGAGAAAAAACAATAGATCAATTTATAGCTTACAACTTTAAAAAAAATAATAAAATAGGGACTTCCCTGGTGGCACAGTGGTTGAGAGTCCACCTGCCGATGCAGGGGGCACGGGTTCGTGCCCTGCTCCGGGAAGATCCCACATGCCGCGGAGCGGCTGGGCCCGTGAGCCATGGCCGCTGAGCCTGCGCGTCCGGAGCCTGTGCTCCGCAACAGGAGAGGCCACAACAGTGAGAGGCCCGCATACCGCAAAAAAAACCAAACCAAAACAAAACAAAATAGATAATCCACTAGCTCAATTAATCAAGAAACAAGGGAGAAACCGCAAATATACAAAGTAAGAAATGACAGTGAGGAAATAATATTGATAGGAATTTTTTAAAAAATACGAGACTGCTTTGTATATCTATACAAATAAATTTGAAAACTTTGAAGAAATAGATGATTTCTTAGAAAATGACAGTTTCCCAAAATTGAACCCAGTAGAGATAGAAAGTTTATATAGAGTAATTTCCATAAGAAAAAATAGGGAAAGCACCAAGCTTAGGTGATATTACAGGATAATTTTAGCAAACTTAGTAACAAGATAGTCCCAATTCTCCTAAACTGTTTTAGAGAATAAAAAGGGAAGGAAAACTAACAAATTTCTTTTAGAAAGCAAGTATAACATTGCCACTTAAACCTCGTACATTTGGCACAGAAATAGAAAATTACATGTAAACATGTAAGAATAGCTAGGAAAAGATTACAAAGGAAGAGCTATGAGGGGACTTGTCCTACTAGATATTAAAGCATACTGCAGAGTCTCCATAATTAGAACAGTGTGACAGTGTGATAATGTGGCATGCATGTACAGAAGGACAGTAGTATAGAATAAAAGTCCAGAAACACAGTCAACTAGATAAGGAAGTCTGTGATGGGCAGAGTATAGAACGGGTGGCTTCTCTCTGCTCTGTGCTATCTGGGACCTCATCTGGGTAGACCTGTACAGCTGGGATGACTTGAATGGGGGCGGGGGCTGGAATCATCTGCAGGCTTTTCACTCATATATATTGTGTCTCAATTGTGATGGCTGAAGGCTAATGTCAACTGGGACAGTTTTTAGGTAACTTACACGGTCTGCATGCAGTTTGGACTTCTCAGCACGCCAGCTGAGTTTTAGAAGTGTGTCCTAAGAAGGAACATCAGAAGAACAAGCATTCCACAAAAAGCAGGCAGAAGCTGCATAGCTTTTACGACCTAGCCTTAGAAGTCACAGAGCACACGTCTGTACTCTCTTGATTGAAGCAGTCACAAACCCTTTGATTCAAAGGGAGGGTTCATAGATCCCACTTATCAGTGGTAAGAGTTTAAGAGAATTTGGGCTGTGTTTTACAACTGTGTAAGTATCTAACAGAAATACATATCAGTTCCATTCCAAGGAATTTATCCTGCAGATACATCTCCAGAAGCACAAAAGTACGTTTTTTTTTTGTATGCACAAGGTTATTTATTGTAACATTATTTGGAAACCACTTCAATGCTAAATGTAAGAGCGGTGGATAAACTCTGTTACACCCACATTAGTGGTCATGCATTTGTAGAAAATAATGATGAACTGTGAAATTAAGTGGAGTGATTTACATGATATGTTGTGATCAAGTATATAGTATATATAATGTACTACCTTTTGTACATTAGCGAAGTAAGGGAAATTAGAAAATATACTTATGCCTGCTTATATGAGCAAAAAACATCAGAAGGGTGAACCAGACAGCAGTGATGTTGATTACTTACAAGGGGCAGTGGAGAATGGTGTGGAAAGGATAGGAAATGAAAAATGAAAATATGTTTCCCTGAGTTTGTCTTTTTAAAAAATAGTTTGGACTTTCAGAAGCATATTGCCTTTAGAAACATATATTTATCTGTATATAAAAATTAAATCAACAAGGAAAGGAAGAAAAGAAAGCTCTAGAGTAACGCAAACTGAAACTAATGAACGCAACTGTGTTTCAAATGAATAATACAGTCATGCTGAAAGGGGGAGAAAAGAACTAATCCAAGTGAGTTTTTAACAGGGTGTTTGCCTTTAGTGTACGTGTGGTTGTGGGGAAGAACTGCCCACAAGTCTTTTAGGTTTGTATTTTGAAGGTTTTGGTGAAACAATTCTGAAATTACTTTAGATGTATGGTTAGACTGAAAGAATGAGTAATGTGTTGATACTTTTGGGAACTAGAATTCCCAATGTGGAAGACAGGAGATACAAATATGAAATGGAGAAGGCCAGGGAGAGTCCTGCCTGGATGGATTGGAATTGGAGGTATCAGCATGAGCTTATGATTAGAAGGTAGATGGTTACAGATACTTGTTGATTCTTCAGAAAGGTCTAGGAGCGAAGATACTGCAGTAGTAGTGAACCTGTTGATTCCACATGTTCCCAGATATAGTTTTTAATAAAATTCCTATGAAAAGAAACAGGGCTCCTTGGAGAAATGGCTGATTTTAGGGCTGTGGCAGGGAAAAATAAAGATGAGCCTGGTACATCTTTTATGTTAAATATGGAAGTGCTCAGGAAAATTCTGGGTTATGTCAAAAGAGCATAAGGGTCAGCTTGAAGGGGGTTCCATTGTACAGTCTGGGATAATTTGAGCGTGAGAATAGGAAAGTAATAAACTACAAACCACTGAAAAAATAGGAATCCATGAGCTTACACAGACTGATAGGCACAAATAGAGGAGAAGCCTCTTTCCTACACAGAATGCTAACTGGCATTGCTGGAGTTGAAAAATAATCATTTTGCAACAATCATAGTAAAAATTGATTTAGAAAAGAATCAACAGTGGACGCTAAATCTGTGGGGTTGGGAATGAATTTTTGATGAGATGTGCGTGATATTTAAGTGTCTTTCCCATGGATTGTTTATAGGGTTCAGAGGAAAAACAGTAACTATGTAGTGTAAAAATCGGTTAGAACCTTGTCCAGGTGATCAAAATTAACATTACAAGCCACGGGAAACTGGACATTGTGTGCTTCCAGATATGGTACCTGCTAAAGGAAACATCACTTAGAGCAGAGTTCTGTAAACTTTTTCTGTAAAGACTTACACAGTAAATATTTTAGGCTTTGTAGATCATACAGTCTCTGATTTATTCAATTCTTCCATTGAAGTTTGGAAGCAAGCCGTGGATGATATGTAAATGAATGAACATGCCAGTGTGCCAGTACGTCTTTGTTTACGAAAATGAGTGGCTGACTAGGTTTGGCCCAAGGAGCATAGGTTACTGACCTCTGGCTTACGGTATTCTAACTGGGAATGTACACTTGAATCTAATCATGAAGCATATCATATCAACTTCAAACGAGGAACATTTAATAAGGGGGAGAGGTTTATTCTTCAAGAATGTCAATGTCCTGAGAGAGGAAGAAAGGCTGAAAAATTGTTCCAGATTAAAGAAGGCTAGAGAAAGCTGACAGCTGAATGTGGTAAGTGATACAAGACTGGATTCTACACTGGACGCAATTCAATTCACAAAATGAAATATATATGTGTATTAAACAGTGTGTAAATGTTAAACTAAAACAAAGTCCTTGTTCTTAAGATATACACCAAAATATTTAGGTGTAATAGAAATGATCATTTCTATTGTGTGTGTGTGTGGTGTGTTCACACGTGCATGTATACGTGTGAAAGAAAAAGAGATGGAGAGAGGGAAATAAACTAATGCTAAAACAAACGGGACAAAATGTTAACAGTTAGTGAATCAGAGTAATGGGTATATGGGAATCCTTTGACTATTCTTGCAACCTGTTTGTATCTTTGAAATTATACCTAAAAGTGCTAAAATAGATTAGAGGAAAGAGATGTATGTTTTCTCATATTTGGTTATATAGGTTATATATTTCAATAAGAATTCTTGTGAACTTAAGCTGGCAGTAAAGGAAATGTCAATTTGTCCTTTTTGCTGTACTTACAATTATAGGATTTTTAGGGAATCTATAAATCTCAGAGGGGAGTTGATGTGCATGGTTTTACTAACTTGGACCATAAAGCTCTTTCTTCTGGGTTAGTCCTGAGGGAAATTTTTTTCACTTTAGGTTAGCAATATGTCATAAACTTTCTAAGAATCTCAATGTGAATCTCAATGTTAGTTTAATATTAATGTTTCACTGTACTATTTTTCATGCCTTTAGGATTTGGGAGGTATAGTTGGGAATCCATTATTAATGTCCTTTTATGTTAACTTTTTTCTTTTGATTTAAAAGCCATTAGATATTGTATTTTTAGGAAAGTAATATTTTTCTCTGTTAAGTGTAGTGATACTATATGGCTTTCTCTTCAGTTCTTAACATCACATGTTTTTTCAAAATTCTGTGGTGAATTTCAAGTGTAAATTGGACATTGCTTTCAACTTACTGGTTATCTGGAAAAATAGATCTACAGAACACAATGTTAGATGGTGGGAATTAGGAATTTTTAATACATGAAATCTCCCCTTTAAAAATAATTCAGTCATAGGAATCAGAACACAAACTTTAACTGTGCTTAAATTAGGTTTGGCATTTGTTGTGTAGTTTCATTTGTGAAGAACTTTCAGAACTAATTAGGTAAAGTGAAACAGTTGCAAAGTTATAAGTAAAATATTTTAATAAATTACTAGGTTTGTGTGACAGAGGCCACTGTTAATATGGTATACATTTTTATATTTACTAAATGTTTCCAAAAATACCACAATAAAAATACTTTAGTTTTGGTAAGTGGAATTAAACCATTTGCTTTTAAAACTTTATAAGCTATGTAAATATTATACATATATTTGAAAATATGCATTGGTTATATTGAAAAAATTTAGTAGATGTGCATTCAGGATTCAGAAAATTCTGGTTTTCTGTCTGTGCTCAACATTCTTTCATTGATGGAAGTGTCAGTCCCTTAAAAGGTAGCCATCTGATTATTTTACATATTTAAAAATTTTACTTATGTTTAGAAGAAATATGCACTTCTTGTAATTTGTACTTGGTTTTTCATGACTATATAGAACTGTACATGTGCAATTTAATCACTCTTCCACATATTGGCCCTAAAATATTTTGAGATATCTTATTTTCAGCTTATCTTCCATTCTTTAGATAAGCATCTTAGTTCCTTCAGTCTTCACATAACAAGCTTTCCACTCACATCTTTTTAACAAGATGTTAATGATTTACCTTAACACAGATGTTAATGATTTAAAGAATATTTTCTAATAATAATAACAGGCCTTACGATGTGCTAGGTGGTGGTGTAAGCATTTCACAAGTATTAACTCATTTAGTCCTCAGCGTGAACATGCAAATTTGTGCTCTTTTTACCGATAAGGAAACTGAGGCACAGATGTCTCACACAACTGGCCAGTGATCACACAGCTAGTAAATGGCAAAATCAGGATTATGTAAATATAAGATACACATTATCTTAGTTGACCCTTAGTCATCTTTATCACACTCCTATCACAGGACAGACTACTGTGATGGTCTATTCAAACTTATCAGAGCCTAACAGAGCAGGATGTGTTACCTAACGTGAAACCATTGCTTTCCCTCATTCTGGGCATCTTTTATTAATATTTTTATTGCAACCTAAATTTATATTTTATACTAATATTATTATTTTGACTTATAGTTAGCCTACAGGCAACAAAACTTCTTAGTTCATTGGTTTTTGTTGTTTATATAACTGCTGGGGAGTAAGGTATACTTTATCCTGTACTTGTCAATTTAATGTTGTAATCTCAGTGAAGGGCTTGACATATATTGTTAAAATAGTTTCAGCTCATCATTACTTTTGATTCATAATTCTGGTATCTAAAGATTTAATTGACTCCTCCTTTTATGAGGTCAATGGTTGTTTAATAAGTACAACTTCTATGCCTTCATCCTAGGAACTGACAAAAAATGTTGAAGAGCAAACTACTGGCAATAAAAAAAATAAGGATGAGAATGTATAGGTTAAAAGAGATTCAGTAGACACATCAGGCAACTTCAATGTGTGGATCTCATTTAGATCCTGATTCCAACAAACTTCCAAAAAACAAAAAATAGAAGAAGCTTATAAGTTAATTAGAAATCTGAACACTAATTGGATACTTGCTGATATTAAAAATTATTAACTTTTTTTTTTTTGGAGAATCACAGTGCAAACCTCTAGGGGTTTTGGAGTAGAGCCATAATCTCTTCTACAGATAACTTTTTGAGAAACAGTTTCTGTTTTGCTAGCCAGTATAATTCTTCCCACTGTCTGGAAGACTTTCAGTTGTTACTGCTTTTCCTAGAAATGCTTGGTGTAAGTCATCTGGAATTCTCTTTGTGGCAGGATTTTAAAATTACAGATTCAGTTTATCTGATAGTTCTAAGACTACTCAAGTTTTTTCTCTCTTGTCAGATTTGGTAGCTTGATTTTTTTTTTTTTTTTTTTTTTTTGCGGTACGCCGGTTCTCTCACCGTTGTGGCCTCTCCCGTTGCGGAGCACAGGCTCCGGACGCGCAGGCTCAGCGGCCATGGCTCACGGGCCCAGCCGCTCCGCGGCATGTGGGATCTTCCCGGACCGGGGCACGAACCCGCATCCCCTGCATCTGCAGGCGGACCCTCAACCACTGCGCCACCAGGGAAGCCCTGGTAACTTGATTTTATTTTCAGAATTTGTTCATCTTATCTAAATTTTCCCATGTATTGATCTAAAGTTTTTCATAATATGCTTTTAGTGAAGTTTAAAATATTTTATAGCCCTATGTCCCCTTTTATTTTCCTAATATTGGCCGCCTGGGCCTTCTAACTTTGTCTTGATCAGATTCTCCACAAGATTGTAAATCTTAATACTTTTCAAAGTACCAACTCTTGAGGTTACTGATTTTCTTAATATATTCATTTGTCTATTTTATTAATTCTTATTTTTATTATGACCTCATTTTAATATAGTTTGAGTTGTTATGCTTTTTTCCTTTTTATATTGATGCTTAATTCATTATCTTTCAGGTTTTTTCATTGAATTTTTTAAAATATATACATTTAAAGCTGTAACATAAACAATGTAAACATGGCTATAGTTATATCCTACATGATTTGGTATGTGGTATTTTAATTGTTATTTAGCTCAAAATGTGTTTAAGATTCCATATTAATTTCTTCTTTCACTAATGGATTATTTAGAAGTGCAGTTTAAAATGTTCAAACGTGGGGTTTTCTAGTTATTTATTTTTTATTATTAATATCTAGGTTATTGTATTATGGTCACAGAACATATCCTATAGGCTTCCTCCCTCAAAATTATTAAGAAATATTTCAAAAATACATAAAAGTTGAAAGATTGTGCAGTGAATTCTCATAGACATACTACTTACCTTCTACAATTAATCTTTTGCTTTTTCACTTACCAGTGTATGTATCCATTTCTCTATCCATCTATTTTTTTGGTGCATTTTAAAGACTGTTGCAAACATTAGTACACTTCTAAACATAACAGCATGCCTGTTGTTAACTAGAGTTCTGTACTCATGTTTTTAATGTAAAAGTTACATACAGTGAAATGCACAAATTTTGTGTACAATTCAATGAGTCTTGACAAAACATACATCTGTAACCCAAATTCATATCAAGATATAGGACACTGACCATTACTTGAGAAAGTTCTCTCCTGATCCTTCCCACTTGATACCTGCCCTGCTTCCTGATTTTTTTCATCGTCAAATAGTTTTGCCTGTTCTGGAATTTCATGTAAAGGGAATCACACATCATGCACCCTTTTTAAAATAAGGCTTCTTTCACTCACCATGATGCTTTTGAAATTTATACATGTTGTGTTTATTAGTAATTTGTTCCTTTTTGTTGAGTGCTTTTTCAGTGTATGAATACATTGCAGTTTCTTTGTTCATTTTCTCATTGATGAACACCTGGGCTGTTTCCAATTTTGGGCTCTTATGAATAAAATTTCAGTGACCATTCTTGTACAAATCAACTAGTAGACATGTTTTTATTTCTCTTGTCTAAATACCTAAGGTTGTTGGTTGGGTCAGGAGGAAGATATATCTTTAATTTTTTAAGAAAGTACCAGACCTTTTTTCCAAAATGACCTAATACATTTGTTTATTAAGTTTAGTTAATTACTTGTGTTGTTCAAATCTTTTAGATCTTTACTGATATTTTGACTGTTCTGTCAGTTGCTGGAAAGGGTACATTAAGGTTTCCATGATGATGTTGATTTTGTAAATTTTTCCTTATAATATTTTCAATTTTTGCTTTATATATTTTGAAGCTTTATTACTCTCTTGGAATATTGATCTTTTAAAATTCATATGTAGTGATCTTTACCTTTAGTAATCTTTTTGCTGCTTTTCCCATAAAGACTGTTATTGTATTCTGATATATTGTGGTCATCCCGCAGAAGGGAATCCCCAATATTTGCTTTGGATGTTGAGGCCGATGGCGCCAAGAGATTACGAGACATGAATACCAAGAGAGTATGAAAGACTTATTATTCACAAAATGAGGCTTTCTTATGTGTGCAGGGCAGGCTCCCAAGCAGGTCTGAAAATGGCTTGAGAGAGCAGGGAAAGGAGATTGGCTTGGTTATGTAATTTTACAGTGTGGGTAAAGTAAGGGAAACACTCATGCAAGCTGGGTCTTGCTTGGCTTAAATTTCCCCTTGGCACCATAGTGGGGAGTAATAAAACAGTTGGTGCTTTATTTTATTTTATTTTTTTATTATTTTTTTTTCCTTGCGTTATGCGGGCCTCTCACTGTTGTGGCCTCTCCCATTTGTGGAGCACAGGCTCCGGACGCGCAGGCCCAGCGGCCATGGCTCACGGGCCCAGCCGCTCCGCGGCATGTGGGATCCTCCCGAAACGGGGCACGAACCCGCGTCTCCTGCATCGGCAGGCGGACTCTCAAGCACTGCGCCACCAGGGAAGCCCGGTGCTTTATTTATAGTGATCCTAAGGTATCCTTGCCAGTCTATTAACTTAATAAAAATCTTTAGCAATTAACTTAATAAAAATCTTAATAAGTTAACAATTATTTAACAATTAACTTGATAAAATTAACAATTAACTTAATAAAAATCTTTTCTCCTGTATTGCGCACTTCCAGTGATCAGTCATTCACATGAATAATAATATTGTCTTGGAATAATGTGTTAGCAGGGAAGGTGGTGAGGAGTTGTTGGATTCTAGATTTGTTTTGAAAGTGGTGACAATAGGAATCACTGAGACATCATGTAAAATGTGAGGAAAAGGAGTCAAGGATAGCTCTTTGGTTCAGCAACTAGAAGAATGGAGATGCCAAATACTAAGTGAGGGAGGCTGAGAAAGGCGGATTTACTTGTCACCAGCACATATGTGTGTGTGTATAAAAACATCAGAGTGCAACTTGATAAGCTTTAACAAATCGATATAGTTGTGTAAGTGCTACCTCAGTTAAGATATAGAACATTTCTATTACTCCAGAAAGTTTACTCATGACCCTGTGCCATCAGTTTCTCATGATCCTCTAGCTCCAGTTAACCACTGATCCGTTTTCTGTCAATATAGTTTTGCCTCATTTCAGATTTCATATAAATGAAATCATGTGGTATATGGTCTCATTGTATTAGCATAATAATTTTGAGATTCATCTAAACTTTTGCTCGTGTCAGTAGTTTGCTTCTTTTTAATCTTGAATGGTATTTCATTGTATGAATAAGATATAATTTGTTTATGTGTTCACTAGTTAGTGGACATTTCAGTCCAGTTTTTAGGTCTTTTGAATGAAAGCTGTTATGAGTATTTGCATACAAGTCTTTGTTTGGGCATATTGTTTTCCATTCTCTTGTGTAAGTGCTGCAGAATGGGATTGCTGGGTTATTGGCAGTTATGTGTTTAACTTTATAAGAAACTTCCATACTGTTTACCAAAGTGATACTACCATTTACAACCCACCAGCAGTGTATGAGAGTTCCAGTTACTTCACATCCCCACCAACACTTGGTATTGCTTTCTTTTTAATTTTTGCTATTCTGGAATTGTAGTGATATCTTATGGTTTTTATTTGCATTTCCCTGATGACTAATGATACTGAATATCTTTTTATTTCAGTATTTGCCATTTATTTATCTTCTTTGGTACAATGTATGTTCATACTTTTTGTCCATTTTGAAAATTGGGTTGTTTGACTTCTTACTATGGAGCTATAAGAATTTTTTATATATTCTGGATATTAGCCCTTTCTCTGATATATGTTTTGCAACTATTTTCCCCCAGTTGTGGCATACCTTTTCATTTTTACAGTGTCTTTTAAAAGGCTGAGATTTAAAATTTTGATGAAATACAATTTATCAACGTGTTCTACCTAAGAGATCATTGTCAAGCTCAAGATCGTAAAGGTTTTTCTCTAGGTATTTAGTTTGGGCTCTCAACCTCAGATCCATCACCTATTTGAGTTAAATTTCATATATGGTGTGAAGTAAAGTCTGAGTTTTTTTCTTTTTTTTTTTTTAACGTGTGCAGCTTAATTTATTGGTCACATATACAAAGGTTGGAATCAGGATAAAAAGAGCAGTGCTAAAAATTAGTATAAAGCAGTGTTTCCTCGCCTTTCCTGTGTCATGATAAAAATAGCAAATGGTAATAAGAAACGTAGAAAAAGACATGATTTACAACATAATCAAATTGCTTAACACCAGTGACTTTTTCTCATTTTTCTCATTATCCCTCTTTTTTTTATTACTCTAGTAATAAATAACAATTACATAAAAGTCTGCAAATTCAAATAAGCAAAAAAAAAAAAAAAGAATTAGTTTTCAATAGCTATGATAAGTATAGAAGAAAGGCAGTGATTTTGTACATTTTTAAAATTGAGCCCCTGCAGTAAATTCACTCATTAATTATAATTTTAAAAAATAATGAATGATAATATTTATAAGGTGTAGCAGTAAATGGATGGAGCTTCTCACTTGAAAGTGACAAGCCTGGGTGCTTAAGGCCTGAGATTATTTTAAGAAATAAATATACAGTTGTTCTTTGGTTGAAAGAGTTTCCTTTCCCCGTTGAATTACCTTGGTACATGTGTTGAAGAGTCAACTGACCATTTATGTATGAGTCGACCTTTGGTCCGTTGATGTATATTATGTTTAATACCACACTCTGTTGATTACTGTAGCTTTGTAAATCAGGCAGTGTCAGTCCTCCATCATTTGTTTTGTTTTCAAATGTTTTGGACTCTCTAGGTCCTTTACATTGCCATGTAAAATTTAGAATCAGTTTGTCAGTTTATTAAGAAAAAGCATGTAGGGATTTTAATTGGGGTTGCATTACATCTATAAAGGGGAAAATTGAGCCTTTAACAATATTGAGTCTTCTAACTCATGGGCATGGTATATTTCAGCATTTGGCACCCTACAACTTTGCTGAACACACTTACTATTCCTTGTAGCTTTTTGGTAGATTCTTTCTTATTTTCTATATAGATGATCATGTGTTACGCCCATGCTAAAAAACATTCTTCTTCCTGTTCAATCTATATACCTTTTATTATTATACTCCTAGGATCTCTGGTACAATATTGAGTAGAGGTAGTGAGAGCAGACATTCCTGTCTTTTTTTTCATATTTTAGGAGGGAAAACTCCAGTCTTTTAATTACTGTAGTATTACATTAGCGGTATGTTTTTTTAATGCCTTTTATCAGGTGGAGGAAATTCGCTTTTATTCCTAGTTTGCTGAGTATTTTTCATGAATAATGTTAAATTTTGTCAAATAATTTTCTGCATCTATTGAGAAGATCATTTGTTCTTTTATTTTCTTTGACTTCTTAATATGGTGAATGACATTGACTTTCAGATGTTAAGCCACTATTGCATTCTTGGATAAATCCCACTTGGCCATAGTGTATTACCCTTTTCATATACTGCTAGAATTGATTTGCAAAAATGTTGTTAAGAATTTCTATGTTTATGCTCATAAGAGATATTGGACTGTAGTTTACTTTTCTTGTAATGTCTTTGTCTGCTTTTCCAGGCTGTAATGGTAAAATGATTTGAGGAGTGGTAAAATGGGGAGTGGTAAAATTTGGGGAGTGTTTCTATTCTATTTTCTGTAAGAGTTTGTGTAGAATTGGTATTATTTCTTTCTTAAATGTTTGGTAGAGTTCACCCGTGAAACTATCTGGCCCAGAAACTTTCTTTGTAGGAAAGATTTTGACTATGGCATTTATTTTCTTTAATAAATGTTAGCAATATTCAAATTATCAATTTCTTTTTGAATGAGATTTGGTAGTTTGTGTTTTTAAGTAATATGTCCACATCATTTAAGATGTTAAACTTATTGGCATAAAGCTGTTCATTATATTCCCTTATACTTAATATTTGTGAAATCTGTAGTGATATCTCCTCTTATATCTGATATGAGTTATGTGTGTCCTGTTTTTCTTGTCTGTCTGACTAGAGATTAGTAGGTTAATCAGTTTTATTGACCTTTTCAAATAACCAGCTTTTGTTTCCTGTTTTCTATCATATTGATTAATGCTTTGTTACATTTCTTTTCTTCTTTGAGTTTTATTTGCTCTTGTTTTACTCATTTCTTAAGATGGAAGAATAGATCATTGAATTGAGATTGAGACCTTTATCTTCTTTTTTTTTTTTTTCGGTACTCGGGCCTCTCACTGTTGTGGCCTCTTCCGTTACGGGGCACAGGCTCCGGACGCGCAGGCTCAGCGGCCATGGCTCACGAGCCCAGCCGCTCCGCGGCATGTGGGATCTTCCCAGACTGGGGCACGAACCCGTGTCCCCTGCATCGGCAGGTGGACTCTCAACCACTGCGCCACCAGGGAAGCCGTTTTTCTTCTTTTTAAAAATATAAGTATCGTTATAAATTTCCTTCTAAGCCAGTAGTTCTCACACTTGCTGCATAGGAATCACCTAGAAGGTTGTTAAAATAGGTTGCTGTGCCCTAATCCCTGATTTTCTTATTGATTATGTCAGGATTGGTGCCAGGGAATTTGCATTTTTAAAAAGCTTCCAGGTAATGCCATTTGATGCTTTAGGGAACCACTGTTGAGAATGACTGCTTTAAGTACTGCTTTAGCTGTATCCCACACATTTTGAAATGTTGCATTTTTTGTTTCCATTTAGTTCAAAATGTTATCTGTTTTTTTGTGTGTGTTTTCTTCCTTTGGCTCCTGGGTTGTTTAGTAGTATTTTGTTTGATTCAAATATATGAAGATTTTCCCAATATCTTTCTTGCCATTATTTCTTGTTTAATTCTCTTATTGTCAAAGACTATGTTTTTTACAGTTAAAATTTTTCTTGAGTCTTATTTTCTGACCCAGAATATGGTCTACCTTGGTGAATGTTACATGTGAATTTGAAAAGATCTGCATTCTGCTCTAGTTGGTTAGGGTGTTCTATAAATGCCAATTATATTATGGTTGATGGAGTTATTCACATCTTCTATATCTTTACTGATATTCTGTTCAGTATTTTTCTTAGTTCTTGAAAAACCAGTATAGAAACCTCCAGTTATGATTTTGGATATATCTATTTCATTTTTAAGTTCTATTAGTCTTTGCTTCACTCATTTACTTTTAATTTTTTAACATATAATTAAAATTAATTAATTTTAATTGAAGTATAGTTGATTTACAGTGTTGTGTTAGTTTCAGGGGTAGAGCAAAGAGATTCAGTTATGTATATATATATATCTATTTTTTTCAGATTCTTTTCCCTAATAGGTTCTTACAAAATATTGAGTATAGTTCCCTGTGCTATGCAGTATGTCCTTGTTGGTTATCTATTTTACATGTATGTTTCACTCATTTAGATGTTCTGTTATTGGGTGTTTACACAATTAGAATTGTTGGTTCTAATGATAAATTGTCCTCTTTCAGTCCCAGTTTCCTTCTGTTGTCTTTTCCGCCTGAAGAACTTATTTTCGTATTTCCTTTAGAGTAGGTCTGCTGGCCATTGATCAGCCATCTGAGAATCTATTCATTTTACATTCATCACTAAAGAATATTTTTGCTAGATATAGAATCCTGAGTTATAGTTATTTTTATAGTTATAGTTATTTTTCAGCACTTCCTTCTGTCCTGCATGGTTTCTTAGGATAAAATCATAGTCATTAACTGTTGTTCCCCTATAGATAATTTGTTATTTTTCTGTAGCTGCTTCTGAGATGTTTTCTGCACTTTTAGTTTTCAGCGATTTCATTGTGGTGTGAATTTCTTTGAATTTATTCTATTCGTGGTTTGCTCAGCTTCTTGAATCTGTAGGACTATTAATTTATTAAGTACTATTAAATTTTATTTTTATAGAGGTTACTCTAGAGTTTACAATATGCTTATTTATCTTTTCAGATTCTACCTTTAATTAATGTTCTACCACTTCACATATAGTGTCATAAACTCAGACTAGTATCCCTGCATTTCCCTCTTTTAATATCATATCTCATATGTTATGAAGACCATAACAAATTGTTATAATTTTTGTTTTGGACACTTAATTATCATTTACTGGGAGGGAAGATGAGAAATGACACCTTTAATATTTACCCACATATCAGATATTTCCTGTACTCCTCATTCATCTATATAAATCCAGATTCTGTCTGGTTTAAAGTATCATTTTCATTCAGCTTGAACTTATTTTGGTCACTTTTTTATAGGGCAAGTCTGCAATAATATATTCTCTCTGTGTTTTTTTTTCCTTTATCTGAAAAAGGTTTTGTTTTACTTTCACTTTTGGAAAATATTTTGTGGGATATAGAATTCTACTTTGATAGTAATTTTTTGATATAGAATTCTGGGTTAATGGGATTTTTCCCCCTTCTCAGTAGTTTAAAAGTGTAACTTCACTGTCTTCTGACTTGCTTGCTTTCTGTTGAGAAGTCAAGTGGCATTCTTATTTTTGTTCTGCTTGTTCATCTTAATCACTTCATGCTATTCCTTGGCGTGGGTTTCTTTATTTCTTTTTTCTTCTCCTGCTTGTATACCATTGACCTTCTTGGTTTTGTGGATTTATAGATTTCATTAAATTTGAGAAAATATTTTTTCAAAAATCATTTCTGTCTACCTTACCACCACACTTCTTGGACTTCTATCATAGTAGATTAGACTACTTGATATTGTCATACAGGTCCCTGATATTCTGTTCATTTTTTTTCAGGGTTTTTGTTTGTTTTTTTCTGTGCTTCATTTTGGATAGTTTCTATTTCCATATTTTAAATTCATTGTTCTTTTCTCCCAGAGTATCTAACCTTGTGTTAATTCTATACAATGTATTTTTCATTTCCAGGAGTTCTGTTTGAGTCTTTTTTATCTTCCATTTTTCCCTTATCATGTTCATGTTTTCTGTAACATTATTGAACATATTTGAGTATATTTACAATAGCTTTTTTACAATAGCTTTTAATTCTATCGTCTTTGTTATTTCTGTCTCTATTGATTGATTTTTCTTCTTGTTATGGGTCATATTTTCTTTGCCCTCTGTGCCTGTTAATTTTTTAATGCATTTTGAGCATTGTATGTTTTTACCTTGTTGGCTGCTGGACTTTGCTGTATTCCTTTAAAGAGTGTTGGACTTTGTACTAACATGGGGTTAAGCTTCCAGTGTAAGCATTTTGGGGGATTGCTTCTGAGGTCTGTTAGAGTGGATCCAGAGCAACTTTTAGTTTATGCCATCATTGTTTTTAAGAACAAATTGAAACCTAAATGAGTCACAATGTAGAGGTGCTTAAATAAGTTATGTATCATCAATACAACGGAATTTAGCTGATAAGAAATGAAAAATGGGGCCTGAAAAGATGTCCCAGATGTTAAGTGAAAAAATAGTTGTAAAATAGCATGATTTTTTTGGTACAAATATTTACAGGTATGTATGTACATGCAAGTCATATACGTTTGTTTTGTATATTGTAATCAAATATTCAGAATTTTAGTTTGAAAATATTCTGAACATAACAATTTGTGAAAAATACCTCTAGATAGTGGGCTAGAGCAGAAGGTAACATTCACTTTTGCATTATACAACGTTTTATTGCTACAATATTTTTTGATAAGAAGTATGTTTATCTTTTTTTGTTAAAAAGAGAGTGAATAAAAACATGAAAACCTTTAGTTTGGCTATATATATATAGCTTTATATATAAAATATAGCGAATAAAAAAGCACCGTTATTGTTTTATTTATATATATATACTATATATATATATATTTATATATATATATATATATATATATATATATATATATATATGGCTTTAATAAGTGTTTGAAGTATATTAAAGAAATTGTTCCTAAGTTATTATTAACTTCATTCTTTGGAAATTACCTCCAAAATGTAATGCCCATTAGTTACAAGAGTACTCTGAAATTTCTTCAAATACGTTTAGTTTTCTCTAAGTAAAATTGGCTTTAACAACCCTTTTTTGATACTACTTTTATACTTCTTTTATGACTACTTTTATTATGACTGTTGAAACATCACATTCTACACCACCTTAAATTGTGTAAGTGTGAAGAATTTTTAAGTATCATCTTTATTTTCTGTTATTTGCTTTGAGTATTTTCAGTGAGTTGTCTAGTATGCCAAAGTTGAGGTGAAAAGTTAGGGGGAAGATGGAAGTGTGGCCTGGGTGGATATTTAAAGACTAATAATAGATTTCTGTAGAGTTGCTCTTTATAATCTAAATTTTTTAAGGCCAAGGAGATGTGTATTTTCATCTTCTTATTTTTAAAAACATGTCTTTCATATGATTGGGGCTTGTTTTAGTGAATTTGCCATAGAAATAAGAGTCCCTTCTAGATATGTCAAGCAGAATGAGAACTTAATATAGGGAGTTAATTACAAAAATACTAGAGACACCAAAATGAGGGGATCACCCAGAAATCTGGAGCTGCTACATACCCAGGCTGGAGCTTAGGACCACATTTGTAATTGAGCTACTTACTGTAGGTGCTACTGCTGCCACTGCGCAGGTGGTACCCCTGCTGCTGTTGCTATAAAACCACCACTGCCATTAACTACTGTAGTCACCTACCTGTTCCTTCTGTTAGAGAAGAAAGCGGAATCTTCCTTTTGGCTTCTAAGCTCTCCTCAGTACTTTCATTGGTGGATCCTGACGGTAACACATCTGTCAGCGAGTCTTGGAAATTTAATTTTTAGGTTTTTATCAATAATACAAAGCACTCTTAGAAGGGACAGTGGGATTCATAACCAAGAGATAAAAGACCAGCAGAGTGCTAAAAATTGTTAAGGGCAAGAGTCATATCTTAATTTTAGTCTTTGTAATATCAGTGACTAAACTCAGAGCCTGTGACATAATAGGCTCTCATAAACTATTTAAGTCCTTTTTTTTCAGGTTTGTTTACAAATACAGAAATGTATGTGAGAATAAAGTTTTCATTTCTCTCTCACATACAAAAATTAGGTATTTTCAATATTTCAGAGTTTAATTAAAATTTGCAAAAAGACCAGTCTTACTTACCTTCAATCCCTAGCACCCAACATAGTAACTAACTAGCACATATTTATTTATTTATTTATTTAAAAAATAAATTTATTTATTTATTTATTTTGGATGCGTTGGGTCTTTGTTGTGGTGCGTGGGCTTCTCATTGTGGTGGCTTCTCCTGTTGCAGAGCATGAGCTCTAGGCACACGGGCTTCAGTAGTTGTGGCACGTGGGCTCAATAGTTGTGTCTCACGGGCTCTAGAGTGCAGGCTCAGTAGTTGTGGCACATGGGCTTAGTTGCTCCGTGGCAGGTGGGATCTTCCCAGACCAGGGATTGAACCCATGTCCTCTGCATTGGCAGGTGGATTCTTAACCACCTAGCACATATTTAATAATTTTTTTAAATTAAATGATTATTAGGTTTACTTTACTCATAAAATGTGGTATTAGAATGAACTTGTTGGTAGTTTGGTGGTATATTAGTTTTATTTCTAAATCCTATTTGAGTTTATGATTTATCTTCTTTCTCTTACAGCATCAAACACTTGGCTTGTTCCGGAAACTAAAGGAGCTATTGTTCAAGGTGGATATGGCCATACCAGTGTGTATGATGAAATAATGAAGTCCATTTATGTTCATGGAGGCTATAAAGCATTACCAGGCAACAAATATGGATTGGTAGATGACCTTTATAAGTATGAAGTTAACACTAAGACTTGGTGAGTAGATTGGGCAGAAGTACATTGTACATCTTGTACTGGTCATTTCACATATGCCAGAGTTTCTCTAGGGTACATACCTAAAAGTGAAATTGCTGTGTGTGAGGATATTCACATACTTAACTTTACTACCCTATTGCCTAATTGCTTCTCAAGTCACTGTGATAATGTACGCTTCCACCAGCAGGGTATAAGTGTCCTTGTTTCTTCGTAGTCTCACCAACACTTGGTAATTATGAGGATATTTTCCTTTTGCCAGTGCAGTGGATGTGAATGGTATCGTACTGATATTTTAATGTGCATACCCTGATTGCTACAGTGACTAAGCATATTTTTATGTGTTCATTTGTACTCATGTTTCTATTTAGTGAATTGCTTATTGATTTTTCTAGGTATACAAGTTTTAAAATAGAATTTTTGTTGTACTCATTTTCTTTTGTAGGGCCTGGGAAGTGACCGCCTTTTTGTTTTTAAACACTAAACATTCTTTTAAACTTATATGAAATTACTTTATGTGTTTAAACGAAATACAGTCTTCCACCAAATTGTGATTTGTTCTATCCTCTTCACTGTCACTTTCAAACATATATTCTAATTTATTTGAAAAAAGGAAGATGAAATTAAAAAAATGAAGACTTTTCCTTTGGGTAATTTTCCTAATTTTAATTTTTTTAGTTTAATAAAATGCAGTATTATACTTTAGTAGATAGGCTACCTTGCTGAGCTATTAGTAAATGTGTGTTTAGAGAAATTGTTTTTCAGTGGGGAAATGGATTATTCTGGACTACTATTTCCACTGAGAAAAATTAGGAATTACATCTTTTTAAGGCATCATAGGACTATAAAGACAGTCCTATTTGTTGGTCAAGTTTAAGGAGAGATAGAATGAAAAGGGAGGTATGATTGGCATTTTGCACAACTTTTGTCCTTGAGACAATTATAAATCCTGAAAACTGCCTGAGAAACTGAGCAGAGCTTTCGTCAATCAATATGGAGGAACAAAATGGATTTCTAGGTGTGCCAAGGAATAGGGGTCTTGTTACACACTTCACAATGTAGTCTGGTTCCTGAAGTTCTAAACCTATGAGTGAGTATAAACTTATCTTTGAATCATCATGGTCTTTCATTGGTTTTGGTGCTCTGTCCATAGTCTAACTCATGGCAGAGCAAAAGTAAATCCTCTCTTGAGAAAGACAATATCATACAGAGCCTCAAATTATTTCATATACAAAATTTGTTACAAAACAAAAAATAATAAGGCTTAGGAAAAGAAAAGCCATGAAAACCCAGCCATTTGAAATATACCTATAGGATAATGGCATTTTCAGACAGAAACTTTAAAATAATTAGGATTTTATGATCAAGGAATTAAAATATAAGGTAGGAAAATATTAACAGACAACTGGAAACTTTTAGTAAAGAATCAAATGGAAATTATAGAAATGGAAAGTAGATTAAATGAATTAAGAATTCTTTGGATATGTTTACAGCAGGTTAGACACAGCTGAGGGGGGGATTAATGAAATGGAAGATGGGTTAGAAGGAAATACCTATGTTGAAATAAAGAAAGACAAAGAATGAAAAAGAATGAAAAATAAAACAGGGAAAGAAATATAAGGGACTTGTGGAAATGTTCTAACATGCATGTAATTGAAGAGGATAGAAGAGGATTGAGAAGATAATGTGGAGCACTGTTTGAAGTCTTAAATGACTGAGAATTTTCAAAAGTGACAAAGGATAGCTAGCTACAAATTGAAGAAATTCCTTGAGTACCAAGGGGGTGAGTACAAAGAAACTTACACTTAGAAATATCACTGTAAAACTGATGAAAACCCAAATAGAATGAGAAAAGCAGCCAGAGGGGAAAAAGGCATATTCTCTTTAAAGAAGCAACACTAAGACTGACAACTGGTTTTTTAACTGAAAAAATGGAATCTAGAAGACATGGTGTCTTCAAATGGCTGGAGGAAAATATCATCAGTCCAAAGTTCTTCACCCAATGAAAAACCCTTAAAAAATGAAAGGAAAACATGGACTTTTCAGAAAAAGAAGGTGAATTTGACAGCAGCAGACCTGCAATACAGCAAATACTAAATAAATAAAGAAAATGCTAAATAGATCTTTAAAATATTGAAGTCGAAGAAAAATGATCCTAATACTAGAAGGAATAGAGAAATGGAAAGGGTATATCTAAGTGATTATTTATTTTATAATACTATAATAGTAATAGAGGCTTAAATATATACAAAATTTAAATGGATGATAATAGCAGCACACAAATCAGGAAGAAGGGTAAATGGTGCTCAACATTACTAAGGTCCTTGTATCATATGGGAATTGATAAAAAACTAATTTATAGTAGACATTAATAGTTAAGGATTTATATTGTAATCATTAGGTAACAACAAAAAATAAAAGTAAAACACTGTATATCCAACAGGTGAATAGAGGGAAAAATGAGACTAGTACTTAATGCATTTGGAAGAAAACAAGAAAGGAATAGAAAGGGAACAAAGTAAAGTTGGGACAAATATAAAGGAAGATGGTATATTTAACTCCAAATGTGTCATAATTATACTAAATGTGAGGAAGTAAATATTCCAGTTACACTGAATGTAGGAGACAAATATTCCAGTCAAAAGCTAAAGATTTTTGGACTGGGTATAAAAATAAAACCTAGCCCTATGCTGCTTAGAAAATATACAAAAAGTATAAAAGTATTTAAAACTTTTGAATCAAAATCAAGATGATTATGATGCTGCATTTATAACTTTTATAACTTTATATGCATTTATAACTTTAAATGCATATTAGGAAAGATTTTAAATGCATTTATTAGGAAAGATTTTAAAAAGCTTGAAAATCTGTCTAAGAAGTTAAAAAAGTTAAAAGAAAAGAACAGCAGATTAATCCCAAAGAAGGGATAAGGTAAATAAAGATAGGGGAAAGAAAGAGGATAGGAGATAGAGTACAAATTAGTGAAATAGAAAACAAACATATGATAGAGATGATCATATAGCCACCAAAAATCAACAAAGTTGGTTGTTTGTGAAGAGTAATAGATAAATCCCCACCCAGATTTAGAAACAAAGATTACAGTTGGCCCTCTGCATCTGTGGATTCAACTAGCCATGGATTGAAAATATTAAAAAATATTCCAGAAAGTTCCAAAAAGCAAAGAAAACTTGAATTTGTCATGTGCCAGCAACTGTTTACATAGCATTTACATTGTATTTACAACTGTTTGCATAGCATTTACATTGTATTGGGTATTATAAGTAACCTAGAAATGACTTAAAGTATACAGGAGGATGTGTGTAGGTTATACGGCAATACTATGCCATTTTATATAAGGGACTTGAACATCTGTGGATTTTGGTATCCGTGAGGCTCCTGGAACCAGTCTCTCACAGATACTGAGGGATGGAACCAATCTCTCGCAAATAACCAAATCCAGAATGAAAAAGGACATTACAGACATTAAGTTCTACAGACATTAAAAGGTAATAAAAGCATATGATAAGCAACTGTATGACAGTGAATTTTAAAAAAATCAAATGAACCATGTCAAATGTCTAGAAAAATGAAACCAGAATTGACACATGGAAAGATAGAAAATTGGGATAACATTATAGCAAAGAAATAGAATCTATACTTGAAATGCTCTTCCCTTAAAAAACAAACACAAACAAAACAAGACAAAATAAAACCCCAAACTCTCCAGGCCCAGATCACTTTACTGGTGAATTTGCCCAAACATTTAAGAAGTACATATTTAAGAAATAATACCAGTCCTTCACAAAATTTCAGAGAACAGAAATAATTATTTTGCAATTTATGGGGCTAGCAAAACTTTGATACAAAACTATGAAAAAGATATTACAGGTAAGAAATTGCAGTGTTATATTTTTCATGAAAATAGATACAAAATATCAGGTGAATCCAGCAATTTATGAAAAGTATAATACATCATTTGGGTTCACTCTAAGAATATAAGGTTAATTAAAAATTCATAAAATCAGAGTAATTAACACATTAAAAGAATAAAGAAGTGAAGGCATATAATCTCAAATGTTGCAAAGGAAAGTTTAGATAAAATTTAACAAGTATTCATGATAAAAACTCAAATACAATAGGAATAGAAGCAAACTATTTGTGTGGTAAAAGGTACAAACCAATAGAAAAACTTTATTGCAAACATTATAGTGTAATGTTGAAAAATTTTCCTTTAAGTTTAGGAATGAATAAGAGTGGCTACTATCAGTGTTTCTATTCAACATTGTATTGGCATTTCCAGCCAGTGCAATAATACAATTAAAGTTAAAGGGAATAACAAAGTATAAAAGATATATGGGTAATAGGTTGCTAGATATAAGGTCAATATAAAGAAAACCAATCCAATATAATTCTGTATACTAGGAACAATTAGAAAATGATGATTTAAAAGCAGTACAATTTTAAATACAATTTAAAAGCAATACAATAAAAGCAATACAGTTTATCATCAGAACATCAACAACCTGAGACATAAATGTAATGACACATACACAGGGTCTTTCCATAGAAAACTCAAAAACCGTGTGAGAAATTGAAGACCTAAATAAATGGAAGATACATAATGATAATTAATTGAAACAATATCGTAGAGTTACCTGTTCTGCCCAAATTGATCTTTAGATTTAATGTAATCCCAAAACAAAATTGAAGAAAGTATTTTTCTTTTAGAAATTGACATGCTTATTTAAAAATTTATATGAAAATGCAAAAGACCAATCATAGCTAAACCAAAACTTTTAGAAGAACAAAGCTGGAAGACTTCTCTACTAGATTTCATGAATTCGAAGCTACAGTAATTAAGTGTTGCTGCAAAGGTAGGGACATAGACCATTGTAGCAAATAGGAATTCCCCAGACAGACCTACACATTTATTGGCACTTAGTATAACAAAGTTGGCACTACAGAGTCGTTTTTTCAATAAATTATTCTGGGCCAATTGGTATACAATTGAAAGAAATGAATTTGGGGCCCTGCTTCAAATCATACACAAAAATTAGTTTCAGATCAATTGTAAATCTAAGTATGGAATGTAAAATAATAAATATTGTAGAAGATAATGGGTAAAATATCTTTGCTTTTGTTGGCAAAGAAAGACTTTAAAAATAGTATTTAAATAATACTCTTAATAAAGGAAAAATGATAGACTGAACTATGTATGTCTAAAAACTATCACTAAGAAGGTGAAAAGGCAAGCTGCAGTGTAGGAGATATTTGCAACACATAAAGTCAACAAAGGTCTCTGTTCCCGAATATGTAGAGAAGTACTACAGATCAACAAGAAAATGTCAGATGACTCAAGAGAAAATGGGCAAGCGACTTGAACAAAAGGATATACAAATGACCAAAACGCGTTTTAAAAGTTGCTCAACCTTATTGGCCACAGGGTAATTTAAATTCAGGTACCACTACACATCCACTTAAATGGTTAAAATTTACAATATTGATAATCCAAGTGTGTATAAACCAGTAGAAGCATTTGAAAAACCTTTTGACACTTCCTCCTAAATTTGAATACATTCACACACCCATATGTAATGTATGTATCCTATGAAATAGTTATTTTAGTTATATATTCAACAAATGCATATATGTATGCAGTACAAATATAGTATACATATATACTATATTTCAGATACTCATTATGCAGAGAAATTGTCAAGGATAAACATCATGAATAGCGTGTTCATCAGTATTTAGTAGAATATAAGTAACTAATAACATATTTATAAAATTGTCTTATATCATTTTCCAAAACCCTGACAGCTACATTTTTAGGAAATCACAAAAACTTGATAGTTTAATAAACTAGCTTTGAATACTTTAATGTAAACCTAATTCTCATTATACCAAATTTAAGAAGCTAGAAGAAATCATTTCATGTAACCAGATTAGCATTAATATGAAAACATATTTCAAGTATATGTGATTTCAAAGATTTTTTAAAGTACAGAATTAATATAGTACCACAGAAGCACTGTCTAAAACATCCTGTATTTATAGGAATTCCCATTTCTCAAAAATGATTCCTTTTGTATTATTAGGATGTTTTATTAATCAGTACTGTATTATCCTTTGCTAAGAGACTTTTAATTTGCTGTAATGATTTTGAGTACCAGGACCACTATGGTCTTGATTTGTTAGCCTTGTTAGATGAGGTGTCTCATGACGTTTTTTGCACATATATGTTTGTAGAGCTTGTAGTAGGAGCCCACAGCTTCATTTTTTTCTTCTATGTCAAGGCTTTTCTGTGATAATAGAGACCTCAAATTTTCTTGTCCTATTGTTGAAGTCGTTTTCTCTATTATTGTGTTCCTTTAAAACACAATAATAAAAGCACAATATGTTTTAACACATAAGGAACATATTAAACATTATCATTTACAACTTGCAACTGTAATTATAAATTTAGTGTTTTTCCAGTTTTTTCAAGTTAAAAAAAAGATTTCAACTATACTTGTAGAAATACTAAAAAAGAAAAGTGGTGAGTCTAATGTTTCCTTATGATTAGATTCAGGGTTTGCATTTTGGTAGATCACTAAAATGTGTTCTATGAATTTTTTTGGGGGGGGGACGCTTTTACTGAAATAAAATTCATATAACATAAAATTCTCCGTTGTAACCATTTAAAGTGTACAATTCAGTGGTTTTTAGTATATCCATAGTGTTATGCAACCATCAATAATTCCAGAATATTTCCATCACCGCAAAAAGAAATCCTATACTTTCCTATACCCTTTCCCTCCATTTCCTGGAAACCGCTAACCTACTTTCTGTTTCTATAGATTTGCCTATTCTCAATATTTCATATAAATGGAATGTACAGTATGTGACATTTTGCATCTGGCTTCTTTCACTTAGCATAGTTTTTCAGGGTTTATCCATGCTGTCGTATATTTCTGTACTTAATTCTTTTTTATGGCTGAATAATATTCCATTGTATGAATATACCTCATATTGTTAATCCACTCATCAGTTGATGGACATTTGGGTTGTTTTCACTTTCGACTATTTTGAATGAGGCTGCTATGAACTTTCATGCAGAGGTTAACTTTCATATCTTGGTTAAAGTAATGGTTAAAGTGTTTCCAGGTTTCTCCACTGTAAAGATACAATTTTTCCTTTTTAAATTAATAAACACCGTGTGGAGATACTTTGAGACTATGTAAATATTTTGTTTCTCATTAAACTTTTACACACTAGTTTTAGCATCCATTTGATCATTCTTGTTATCACTGTGGTGGTTACCAAATGGTAATATTGTAATATTATTCCTTGTAAATATCCCAAGTTGCGTGTTCACTTATATCAGTATCAATTGATGGATTTTTATTTTAATCAATGTTCTATTATCAATTACTATTCTTTATTTTGGTGTTCAAAGTGTCCCAGATTTGGCCATCGTGAGCTTCTTTCAGTAAGGCTCCTCTATTCTTTAGACATGTCCCCAGTCACTCTAGTGCATTTCTACACTTCCTGGCACAGATGAAAAAAAAAAATTCTGTTTACATCTTGTAGTTTCCCTGCTGGAGTAAGTCATTTCCTCCAAGGAACCTAGATTACTTTTAGTAAAGAATGGTATTTAAAAACCAAGATTAGGGGACTAGGTATGTTTATTACTTTTTTGATGTGTTTATAGACCCTATCAGAAGATGGAGCCAGAAAATTTACAAAAACACACAGGTTTATACTTATTTATAGAAGTGGGTATGTAGCTCTGTCTCTGTATATATGTCTGTCTGTCTAAACTGCATAATTATGTAATACAACATGACGGGATTTATTTTAGACCTGTCTTCCATATTTGTAAATTCCTTTAGAAAGTGAGGAACCTGGATCCCACTTTACAATTCATATATTTTAAAAAATTATCTGCTTACCAGGTACTAAGGGTAGGGTTTATTTATTGCAGTAAAGATATCATATCTGGAAAAGCAACTGCAGTTTTTATCACCACCATTTTATTTTGTTGTCCTTTAGTTAATAGACTTTAGTTTTTAGAATAGTTTTAGGTTTAAAGAAAAGTGAGCAAAAGGTATGGAGATTTCCCCAATACTCCCACATCTTCCCCACCCCAAGTCCCTCTATTATTAACATCTTGTATTAGTGTGGTGCGTTTGTTACAATTGATGAGTCAATATTGATACATTATTATTAACTAAAGTCCATAGATTACATTAGGATTTACTTTTGTGTTGTTTGTCCAGTGGGTTTACACCATGTATAATGACATATTCCACTGCTACTGTATCATATAGAATAGTTTCAATTGCCCTAGAAATCATGTGTGCTCATCTCCCTCTCTCCCTGCCCAACCTCTGGCAACCACTGATATTTTTACTGTCTTCATTGTTTTTGCCTTTACCAGAATGTTATATAGTTGGAATCATACAGTATAAATCCTTTTTTAGATTGGCTTCTTTCACTTAGCAATTTGCATTTAAGGTTCCTCCAAATCTTTTCATGGCTTAATAGCCCATTTCTTTTATCACTGAATAATATTCTGTTGTATGGACATGGTACAGTTGTTTATCCATTCACCTGTTGAAGAACATCTTGGTTGTTTCCAAGTTTTGACAGTTATGAATAAAGTTGCTGTAAACATCCACTTGCAGTTTTTTGCGTGGACATAAAATTTCAACCAGTGAGTGCAATTGTTGGATTCTGTGGTAAGAGTGTTTATTTTTATGAGTATGTTTAGTTCTGTAAGAGTGGTTGTACTATTTTTCATTCCCACCAGCAATGAATGTTGCTCTGCATCCTTGCTAGCATTTGGTGTCAGTGTTTTGAATTTTGTCCATTTTAATAGGTAGTGGTATTTCATTGTTTTAATTTGTAATTGCCTAATGACCTATAATGAGCATTTTTCCATATGCTTATTTTGCCATCTGTGCGTCTTCTTTGGTATCTGTTCAGACCTTTTGCCAATTTTTAATTGAGTAGTTTGTTTTCTAATCACTGAGTTTTATGAGTTCTTTTTATATTTTGGATTCAGGTCCTTTATCAGGTATTTGCTACAAATATTTTCTCCGAGTCTGTGGCTTACGGTTTCATTCTCTGAATGGTGTCTTTCACAGAGTCAAGGTTTTTAATTTCAATGAAACCCAACTTATCATTTTTTTCTTTCATGATTTGTGCTTTTGGTGCTGTATCTAAAAAGTCATCAGTAAACTCACGGCCACCCAGATTTTATTCTATATTATCTTCTAGCTGTTTTATAGTTTTCATTTTACATTTAGGCCTATGATTCATTTTGTGTTAATTTTTGTAGAAGGTGTAAGATCTGTCAAACTCCTTTTTTTTTTTTTTGCATGTGGATGTCCAGTTGTTTCAGCACCATTTATTGAAATGACTGTCCTCTCTCTCTTGAGTTGTTTTGGTTCTTTTGTCAGAAGTTAGTTGACTATTTGTGAGTCTATTTCTGGGCTCATTTTTCTGTTCCATTGATCTATGTGTCTGTTCTCTCCCCAGTACCACACTGTTTTTATTATTGTAGTTTTACAGTAAGTCTTGAAGTCAAGTAGCATTAGTTCTCTGAATTTATTCCTCTCTCTCAGTATTGTGTTGGCTATTCTTGTGAGAATTTTGATGGCATTGCATTGAATATATAGACTAAGCTGGGAAGAACTGACATCTTGACAGTAGTGAATCATCCTCTCCATGTATTAGATATGGCCTATCCCTTTATTTACCTCTTTGATTTCTTTCATCAAAGTTTTGTAATTTTCCCAATATAGATCTTATGCATATTTTGTTAGATTTATACCTATTTCAGTTTTGTGGGGGTGCTATATAAGTGTTGTGTCTTTATTTCAAGTATACATTGTTCATTGTTAATATGTAAGAAAGCGATTGACTTTTGCATATTAACCTCGTATCCTGCAACCTTGCCATAATTACTTATTAGTTCCAGGAGTGTTTTTTTTTTTGTTGTTGTTGTTGATTGATTGGGATTTCTTACATACGCAATCATGTCATGTGTGAAAAAAGACAGTTTTATTAATTCCTTACCATTTTGTATAGCTTTTATTCCCTTTTCTTGTCTTATTGCACTAACTAGGACTTCCAGTAAAATGTTGAATAGGAGTGGTGAGAGAGTATATCTTGCCTTGCTCTTTCTTAGAAAGAAAACATCTTTCCATTTTCTTGCCATTAGTATAATTGTTATTTTTAATAGATATCTTTCCATTTTCTTGCCATTAGTATAATTGTTATTTTTTAATAGATCTTTATTGGAGTATAATTGCTTCACAATACTGTGTTAGTTTCTGTTGCACAACAAAACGAATCAGCCATATGCATACACATGTCCCCATATCCCCTCACTCTTGAGCCTCCCTCCCATCCACCCTATCC
Organism: Lipotes vexillifer; assembly: GCF_000442215.2. Lineage (NCBI taxonomy): Eukaryota > Metazoa > Chordata > Mammalia > Artiodactyla > Lipotidae > Lipotes > Lipotes vexillifer. The sequence continues at coordinate 6,148,725 of NW_006797481.1, read as the reverse complement.
CACCCTTCTAGGTCATCACAAAGCACCGAGCCGATCTCCCTGTACTATGCTGCTGCTTCCACCAACCATTTTACATTTGGTAGTGTATGTATGTCGATGCTGCTCTCCCTTCGCCTCAGCTTTGCCCTCCCACCCCATGTCCTCAAGTCCATTTTCTATGTCTTATCTCTTTTCCTGCCCTGAAACTAGGTTCAGCAGTACCATTTTTTTACATTCCATATATGTGTGTTAGCATATGGTATTTGTTTTTCTCTTTCTGACTTCACTCTGTATGACAGACTCTAGGTCCATCCACCTCACTACAAATAACTCAATTTCATTTCTTTGTATGCCTGAGTAATATTCCAGTGTATATATGTGCTACATCTTCTTTATCCATTCATCTGTTGATGGACATTTAGGTTGCTTCCATGTCCTGGCTATTGTAAATAGTGCTGCAGTGAACATTGTGGTACATGTCTCTTTTTGAATTATGGTTTTCTCAGGGTATATGCCCAGTAGTGGGATTGCTGGGTCATATGGGAGTTCTATTTTTAGTTTTTTAAGGAATCTCCATACTGTTCTCCATAGTGGCTGTATCAATTTACATTCCCACCAACAGTGCAAGAGTGTTCCCTTTTCTCCACACCCTCTCCAGCATTTGTTGTTTGTAGATTTTTTTCATGATGGCCATTCTGACTGGTGTGAAGTGATGCCTCGTTCTAGTTTTGATTTGCATTTCTCTAATAATTAGTGTTGTTGAGCATCTTTTCATTTGCCTCTTGGCCATCTGTATGTCTTCCTTGGTGAAATGTCTATTTAGGTATTCTGCCCATTTTTTAACTGGCTTGTTTGTTTTTTTGATATTGAGCTTCATGAGCTGTTTGTATATTTTGGAGATCAATCCTTTGTCTGTTGTTTCATTTGCAAATATTTTCTCCCATTCTGAGGGTTATCTTTTTGTCTTCTTTATTGCTTCCTTTTCTGTGCAAAGGCTTTTAAGTTTAGTTAAGTCCTATTTGTTTATTTTTGTTTTTATTTCCATTACTGTAGGAGGTGGGTCAAAAAAGATCTTGCTGAGGTTTATGTCAAAGAGTGTTTTTCCTATGTTTTCCTCTAAGAGTTTTATAGTGTCTGGTCTTACATTTAAGTCTTTAATCCATTTTGAGTTTATTTTTGTGTATGGTGTTAGGTAGTGTTCTAGTTTCATTCTTTTACATGTAGCTGTCCAGTTTTCCCAGCACCACTGGGAAAGAGGCTGTCTTTTCTCCATTGTATGTTCTTGCCTCCTTTGTTGTAAATTAGTTGCCCATATGTGCGTGGGTTTATCTCTGGGCATTCTGTCTTGTACCATTGATCTATATTTCTGTTTGTGTGCCAGTACCATACTGTCTTGATTATTGTAGCTTTGTGGTATAATTTGAAGTCGGGGAGACTGATTCCTCCAAGTCCGTTTTTCTTTCTCAAGATTGCTTTGGCTATTCGGGGTCTTTTGTGTTTCCATACAAATTGTAAAATTTTTTGTTCTAATTCTGTGAAGAATGCCATTGGTAGTTTGATAGGGATTGCATTGAATCTGTAGATTGCTTTGGGTGGTATAGTCATTTTCACAATATTGATTCTTCCAATCCAAGAACATGGTATATTTGTCCATCTGTTTTTGTCATCTTTGATTTCTTTCATCACTGTTTTATAGTCTTCTGAGTACAAGTCTTTCACCTCCTTAGGCAGGTTTATTCCTAGGTATTACATTCTTTTTCTTGCAATGGTAAATGGTAGTGTTTCCTTAGTTTCTCTTTCTGATTTTTCGTTGTTGGTGTATAGGAATGCCAGAGATTTATGTGCATTAATTTTATATCCTGCAACTTACCAAATTCATTGATTAGTTCTAGTAGTTTTCTAGATTTTCTATGTATAGTATCTTGTCATCGGCAAACAGTGACAGTTTTACTTCTTCTTTTCCCATTTGTATTCCTTTTATTTCTTTTTCTTCTCTCATTGCTGTGGCTAGGGCTTCCAAAACTGTTGAATAAGAGTGGTGAGAGTGGATATCCTTGTCTTGTTCCTGATCTTAGTGGAAGTGCTTTCAGTTTTTCACCATTGAGTATGATGCTGTGGGTTTGTCATATATGGCCTTTATTTTGTTGAGGTAGGTTCCCTCTATGCCCATTTTCTGGAGAGTTTTTATCATAAATCAGTGTTGAATTTTGTCAAAAGCTTTTTCTGCATCTATTGAGATGATCATATGGTTTTTATTCCTTAATTTATTAATGTGGTGTATTACATTGATTGATTTGCATACATTGAAGAAACCTTGCATCCCTGGGGTAAATCCCACTTGAGCCTTTTAATGTGCTGTTGGATTCTGTTTTTTAGTATTTTGTTCAGGATTTTTTCATCTGTGTTCATCAGTGATATTGGTCTTTAATTTTCTTTTTTTTATGATATCTTTTTCTGGTTTTGGTATCAGGTGATGGTGGCTTCGTAGAATTAATATGGGAGTGTTTCTCCCTCTGCAATTTTTTGGAAGAGTTTGAGAAGGATCGGTGTTAACTCTTCTCTAAGTGTTTGATAGAATTCGCCTGTGAAGCCATCTGGTCCTGGACTTTTGTTTGTTGGAAGATTTTAAATTATGGTTTCAATTTCATTACTTGTGATAGTAATGAAATCTTTTTTCTTTATTCTGCTCCTCGGCAGTTATTTCCACCATTTTGTCTTCCAGCTCACTTGTTCATTCTTCTGACTCAGTTATTCTGTTATTGATTCCTTCTAGTGTATTTTTCATTTCAGTTGTTAGGTTGTTCATCTCTGTTTGTTTGTTCTTTAGTTCTTCTAGATCTTTGTTAAACATTTCTTGTATTTTCTCAATCTGTGCCTCCATTCTGTTTTTGAGATTCTGGATTCTCTTTACTATCGTTACTCTGAATTCTTTTTCAGGTAGATTCCCTATTTCCTCTTCATTTAATCTTGTAGGTTTTTACCTTGTTCTTTCATTTGTGACATATTTTTTTGCCATCTCTTGTTTTTTTTATGAGTGGGATCGTGTTCCTGTCTTACTGGTTGTTTGGCCTGAGCTTTCTGGCTCTGGTTGGCTATTGGGTAGAGCTGGGTCTTGCTGCTGAGATGAGGAACTCCGTGACCTCACTCAGATGAATATTCCCTGGGGTCTGAGGTTCTCTGTTAGTCCAGTGGTTCGGACTTGGAACTCCCACTGCAGGAACTTTCACCTGACCCTGGGCTCGTGAACCAAGATCCTGCAAGGTGCCTGTGGCGGCAAAAACAAAAAACCCAAAAAAGCCAAGAACAATAACAAAGTAAAAAATAAAATTAGACTAGGAAACTAAGAGATATGTTAGGAAGAATATAAAAATAAAAATATTGATGAATCAACAACTGGGAGGTACAACAGTACCATAATAGTACAAAAGACAAGAGGGGGGGGAAAAAAGGGTGTAGGGGAAGGCCTTGGCTGTGGAGGGTGGAGCCTAAGCAAGGGCCAGGTTTGGGCGGTGGGCGGGGCCAATGCTCAGGGCCCACAGGGCTGCAAAAGGCCCTAGGGGCTGTGGGGCATGGGACTTAGGCTCAAGGAACAGAAGGGGCCGAGGCGTGCCCCCACCCCTGGTCTCAGAGGGCAGGAGCCTTACCTGGGAGCCCAGCATTCTTCCTGGGCTCGAGTGGGCGGGGCAAACACCCTCCTCTCTCTCCTGCTCCTCCAGTCTGGGAGGGCCCCTCCTGCCTGCCTCTCCTGATCTCCCTGGCCTCCCTCCTCTGCCCCCAAGGACCCATGCAGCCTGGAGGGGAGTTTGGAGGGCAGGAGATCGGCCTGGGAGCTCAGCAGGCTCCCTGGCCCTGAGTGGGTGGGGCAGTCGCCCTCTGCTCCCCTCCTGCTCTTCCTGGCGAGTCCCTCCCACCTGCCTCTCCTGATCCCCCCAGCCTCAGGGGCACTGATCCTGTGTGGCCTCCACTTCTCCTCCCTCCTCAGTCCCCCTACGTCCTACTGGTTCACTTTGGGGTTCTTCCCTTATCCTTGGGTGTCAGAGTCCCCCATTAGCGGCCAGCAGGCTCCCTAGTTGTGGGGAGATGCTAATTCCATGCCTTCCCACACTGCCATCTTGACTCAGCCTCTAGTTTTTTTGATAAATTTTTTTTATCAAGGTAAGGAAATGCCCTTCTATTTCTAGAGTTATTATTCCTAGAGTTGAGAGAGTACTTTATATATTCTAGATATAAATCCTTTATCAGATATGTGATTTGCAAATATTTTCTCCCATTCTGTACGTCGTTTTTCACTTTATTTTTAGTGTCCTTTGAAGCTCAGACATGTTTAATTTTTAAGACCATTTTATCTGTTACATATTTTGTCACTTATGCTTTTGGTGTCATATCTAAGCATCCATTGCCTAACCCAAGGCAAGGAACATTTACTTCTGTAGTTTCTTCTAAGAGTTGTATCACTTGCAGCTCTTAAATTTAGGCCTTTTATCAATTTTTAGTTAATTTTTCCATATATTGTAAGGGAAGGGTTCAGTTTTTCTCTTTTGTACCTAGATATCCAGTTGCCTCAGCACCATTTGTTGAAAAGAGTATTCTTTCCTTTCTTTGAGTTGGCTATTCTGGGTCCTTGAAGTTCCACATGAATCACAGGATTAGTTTGTCAATGAGAGAAATATCCAGCTGGGATTTTATAGAGAGTGAGTTGAATCTATAGATCAATTTGGAGAGTATGGTCATCTTAACAATATTTTGTTTTCCAATCCATGTAAATGGGATAGCCTTTAATTTTTTTAGGCTATCTTTAATTTCTCTCTTCAATGTTTTCTAGTTTTCATGGTTTAAATTTAATACTTGTTTCATTAAATTTATTTTTAAATACTTTTTCTTTTTGATACTAATGTAAATTGAATTGTTTTATTATTTTTATCCTGGGATTTTTCACTTCTGGTTTTAGAAATACAATTTATTTTTATTTTATTTTAACCTCCAAACTCGCTAAACTCATTTATTAGTTCTAGCAGTTTTTTGTGGATTTCTTTGAATTTCTATGTATTAAGATCATGTCATCTGCAAATAATGAGACTTTTACTTCTTCCTTTCCAATTTAGATGCATTTAATTTTATGGTCTTGCCCATTTTCCTTCTTATAATCTCTAATACAAAGTTGAATTAAAGTGACAAGAGCAAAAATCCTTGTCTTATCCCTGATCTTAGCGGGGGAACATTTAATCTTTTACCATTAAGTATGATGTTAGTTCTGTTTTTTTTTTTCTTTTTTTCTTTTTTGTAGATATCCTTTGTATTAGGTTTCTATGGCTGCTGTAACAAATTACCACAAACTGTGTAGCTTAAAACAATGGAAAGATACTCTCTCACGGGTCTGGAGGCCAGAAATCCAAAATTAAAGTGTGACCACGGCCATGCCCCCTCCAGAAATGCTAGGGGAAATTCCTTTCCTTGCCTCTTCCAGCTTTGGCGGTCAATATTCCTGGAGTTGTGGCTGAATCATTCCAGTTGCCTCCACAGTTACATTACCTTCTCCTCTTTTTCTGTGTGTCCCTTATAAGGACACTTGCCATTGGATTAGGTCCACTGGATAATCCAAGATGAGGTCCTTATCTCAAGATCCTTAATCTAATTACATCTGAAAAGACTCTTTTTCCAAATAAGGTAACATTCACAGGTTCTGGAGATTAGGACATGGATCCATCTTTTGTGGTGGTGCACCATTCAGCCATACCAGATTGAGGAAGTTACCTTCTATCTCTATTTTGTTGGGTGCTTTTTATCATGAAAGGGTGTTAGATTTTTTCTAGGCTTTAGCTGCATCTGTTGGGTATATATGTAGAAGTGGGATTGCTGGATCATATTATAGTTCTTGGTAGTTCAGTTTTTGATTTTTTCTGGAATGTTCATACTGTTTTCCAAGTTGACCATACCAATTTCCATTCCCACCAATAGTATAGAAGGGTTCCCTTTTCTTCACATTCGTGCAAACACTTATCTTTTTAAAATTAAATTAATTATTTTAAATTGAAATAAAACTGACATAAAACATTGTATTAGTTTTAGGTGTACAACATAATGAATTGTTATATGTATATATTGTAAAATGATTACAACAGTTTAGTTAACATCCATCACATACATAGTTATGAATTATTTCTTTCTTGTAATGAGAACTTTTAAGTACTTAACAACTTTCAAACATAATACAATATTGTTAACTATAATCACTGTGCTGTATATTACATTCCCAGGACTTATTTCTCTTAAAACTGGAAGTTTGTGTCTTTTGACCACATTTACTCATTTCACCCACCTTTTACCACCTGACTTTGCTGGCCACCAATCTATTCTCTGTATCTATAAGTTCATTTAAAAACATTTTTAGATTTTGCATATTTGTGAGGTCATACAGTATTTGCCTTTCTCTGTCTGACTTATTTCACTTAGTGTAATGCCCTCAAGGTCCATCTATGTTGTTGCAAATGGCAGGATTTCCTTTTTTTTTTTAAATGGCTGAATAATATTCCCCTTTGTATATATATCTTTTTCCATTCATCCATTGATGGACACTCAGGTTGTATCCATGTCTTAGTTATTGTAAATAATGCTGCAATGAATATGGGGGTGCAGATATCTTTTTGAGATAGCTATTTTGTTTCCTTTGGATAAATACTCAGAAGTGGAATTGCTGGATAATTTGGTAGTTCTAAATTTGTAATTAGATTTGTAATTTGTAATTGTAATTCTAAATTGGTTTTTGAGGAACCTCTGTACTGTTTTCCACAGTGGTTGTACCAATTTATATTCCCATCCACAGTGCACAAGGGTTCCCTTTCTCCACATCCTCACCAATACTTATTTCCTGTGTTTTTGATAATAGCCATTCCAACAGCTGTGTGTATGCACGTGAGGTGATACCTCATTGTGGTTTTGATTTGCATTTCCTTGTTGAGTGATGTTGAGCACTTTTTCATGTACCTGTTGGCCCTCTGTTTGTCTTCTTTGGAAAAATGTCTGTTCAGATCCTCTGCCCATTTTAAAATTAAATTGTTCTTTTTTTCTATTGAGTTATATGAGTTTTTAATATATTTTGGAGATTGAATTTTCTCCATCACACAAAGCCAGGCCTGATACTGAGAGTGTCTTATTGATTTTCCCCAGGGCAGTGCCTGAAGTGTTCAAGGTTATGCACACTCTTCCATGGCAACAGAGCTGGGCCGGTTATATGTGTGTGCTCATTCATGACCTGCAGAAGCTAAAGTGTGCTGTCTGCAGGGGTGTGTATGGGGTGCGGGCTACATGGGGGAGGGATTTATGGATTGTTGGGAGCATGGTTGTGCTAGTTGAGGTGAATCTACAGGTAATACACTCTATGAAGTTTATGGGTGGGCCTCTCGGGTAGAGTTCATGAGGTAGTTAGTAGAAACATTAGCCCTGTTGGGTTTTTTACCCTGGTTGCCGTGAGCCTCCTTTTCCCTCCCCTGCCCATCCTGTCATTGTTTTGGAATGGGTGAGAAAGAAGTGGGCTTCTTGGGCATCATCCTGCTTGGCCATGGAAGCTAGGCACTTACTAGGTTCTCACTTTCCCCCCTGGGAGAAAAAGCAGATTGAATGAGTTTCTCTTGGCAGTGAGCTGTTGCCTTGGGGGTGGGGGTGATGTGGTAAAGTGAAACTGTTCTTCTTACCCTCTTCAGTCCTGTTCTTGGAATTTTTGCTCCAAGTGGTGCTAGGACTTCTCTGCTGGGCACTTACAAAGGTACTCCTGTCTCTGAGTAGTTGACAAAATCAGTGCTTCTGTGGGAGGATGAAGGCAGTGTCGACTGAAAAAAAAATGCACAACCTAAAAGTTGAGAGTTATGTTTTATTTGGTGGACAAATCTGAGGACTTAAGCCTGTGACATAGCATCTTGGATAACTCTGAGAGACTGCTCCAAAGAGGCAAGCAGGAGCCAGGTATATAGCAGTTTTTGCAACAAAGACCAGGTAGTCAGAACATCAAAAGATTGCTGTTAATTAAAGAAAACCAGGGCTTCCCTGGTGGTGCAGTGGTTGAGAGTCCGCCTGCCGATGCAGGGGACATGGGTTCGTGCCCCGGTCCGGGAAGATCCCACATGCCACAGAGCGGCTGGGCCCGTGAGCCATGTCCGTTGAGCCTGCACGTCTGGAGCCTGTGCTTCGCAATGGGAGAGGCCCACACACTGCCAAAAAAAAAAAAAAAGAAAACCAGATATCTCAAGTTAAGGAATTTAGTGCTTTTCTGTGTATGGAAAGATGCAAAGTCTAGGCTCATTGAGATCATTCCTTTGATATGCACCTCAGCTATCTGGGGCCAGTATCCTGTGCTTCTCATCCTGAGTCTCCTGAGGGTGCACTGTCCTGGGTGGCTGCAGTGGAGGGCATTCTGTTTCCATTCTGAGTTCTCTCAGGGATCACCGTCATGGTTGCAGTGTGATGGCTCAATGGCTGCAACTTCATTTGTTTACCATATGGCAGGCAATATTTTTTATTCGCAGTAGGAAACTTATTCCTACGTCTTGCTGATGTCTCTCCCTGTATCCTCGTATTCTGACTTTAAAAAATTTAACACTTTTCATATGCCATCCCGTTGTCTTCTGGCCTTTATTGTTTCTAATGAGAAGTCAGCTATTTATCTTATTGGGGTTCTCTTGTGTGGGAAGAACCTTCTTTCTCCTGCTGCTTTAAAGATTTTACCCTTGGCCTTCAATATTTTTACTATTTTATGTCTGAGTGTGGCTCTTTCTGTATTTTTTCCTACTTGAAGTTTGTTGATCTTCTTGGATGTGTATGCTACTGTTTTTCATCAAATTTAGGAAGTTGTCAGCCATTATTTCTTGAAAGGTCTTTTACCTCTTCCTCCTCTGCCCTAGTATTCCCAGGAAATGTATGTTGTTGCTGTTAATGGTGTTCTACATTTCTCATAGACTCTGTTCATTTTCCTCTCTCTTTTTTGAATTGCAGGATCTCTATTGATTTATCTACTAGTTCACTGATTATTTTCTTGCTGCTTGCTGAAATATACTGTTGAGCTTCTCTACTAAATTTTAAAATTTCAATATTATACTTTTCAACTCCAAATTTTCCTTTTTTTGTTATTTCTCTTTGCTAATGTTTTATATTTGATACAGTGTTGTCATATTTTCCTTTCCTTCTTTAAACATTGTATTCTTTAAGTCTTTGACTATATTTATAATAGCTGCTTTAAAGTCTTTTTTGTTTCATCTGGCATCTGGGTTCTCTTAAAGGTAGTTTTGTTGCCTGCTTTTATTCCTGTGTATGGGTCACACTTTCCTATTTCATTGCATGCCATAATTTTCCCTGAAAACCAGACATTTTAGATAATACATTGTAGCAACTCTGGATCCTGACTTTTCCTTCCTCTCTGGGGCTGTTGTAATTTTATTTGTTTAGTAACTTGGCTGAACTCTTTTAGAGAAGTCTGTTTCTTCTTCCAAATGCATTGTCTGATGTTCCTCCTCAGATGGTACAGCCTGGGTATGCACACAGTCACCCTGGGATGATAGTAATTTTAGCAGAGCTCTTTGACTTTTTCCTCTGAGCTCTTTGTTAAGCTTTCTGCCTCTGTTTGTATCACACTCACCTGGTAGCCTCCACTAATTGCCAACTGATAGTTCTATTATTTTCAACAATGCTCTGGGGGTATAAATTGCCCCACAGGCTGAATTCCATTTCAAACCTTTTTCAGGGGTAGTCTTTGAGGCCAGTCTTTGAGGTTCTGACCCCAGTAAGGCTCTTATTAGCTGTCTTTTCCCCTGGTTCTCTCTGATAAACTTCTAGCTTGTCTATGTTTTAGCTTATTGTTCTCATGTAGCTATCCCTTAATAGCTTACAACCACTACTTCCATTGTTTTCGAGTGCCCTTAAGGCTTGAAGTTTGCCACCGTGTACCAAATAAAGTCAAGTTCCCTTGAGACCTTTGGGGCTCTCCTTTTCTTAGGCTGCCTCTCCCTGTGGGAGAAAACCTCTATGCCACTGCTTTGGAAATATAGGTGGGGTTTGTAGCCTGTTCTTTCATTGACACCACTGTGTTATGTGCAGAGAACTGGATGGGCATGGTAGCCTTTGCTCTTCTCAGCTTGCCTCTTTTATCTTGGAACTGCTGCCCTATGAATTAGGGGTGAAGACTTTTTGGCCCTCTTGTTCTTAATCTCTGAGGCCTGGTGTATAGCTTCCACCCTGTGGGTGGTGGCAAGGTAGAGAATGAGGACTCGGACCTCTCATGCTTTCTCCTTGAATAGAACTTCTGCCACTAAGAGTTCGGGGGTGTGAGAGTATTGGCAGTCTGTTGCTCGTGGTTGTATATTAATGGCCTGGACTAGGGGCTGAGGGATGAAGGAGCATACCCTTCTTGACTTTACCAGGCTGTGGTTGAACAGTCTTGCCTAACTGGTTGTGTATGTGTGGGGAGGTGGCGGTGATGAGAAGAATGGGAGTTGGTAATGAGTCAAATATTGTGGACTGTTGCTGTTCTTTTTTTTTTTTTTTTTTTTTTTTTTTTT